>NC_057936.1:45867539-46170039 GCF_018555375.3 Anguilla rostrata | reverse complement strand
TGTTTGGTTGCGGTGCTCTCCCCTGCACCACCATGTTTGCCCACATGTGACTACAAAGTGACGAATGAATGAACAAACAAAAATATGAAAATAAAGCACAGTTCACTGCTTTGATTACAACATCGCTTATGTGACATGTCACATTCATTGAGACTGTGTCACCTAGTCAGTGGTGTTACCATGCAAACAGCTCACGTTGCTGCGATGCGTTACGTGCGCGAACTGTCAACTTCAGGGCTCTTCAAATGCAATAGGAGAGGCACCCGAACATAAGGGCGGATGAAAAGGATCTGCGTTCTACAGCCAGCCATCCATTAAAACACGCCATCTTACCACGTGACACTTCATCATTCCCCAGACCGTCATTCCCCTCTCCTGGCTGCGCCGCGCCCTGGTGCGGACGCTGCGCTGGTGCGGACGCTGCGGTGCGTGTGGGCGCTGCGTGTGAATGCCCCTCTTTCATCCGCATGACCAGGTGAATGAATAGCACAGCGCTTCACAATAAAACTGATCTGACCGCAGCAGACAAAAAAGTCTGTTCCATTAACAAGCGGGAAAAAACACACAGAGGGGGTTATGGATGAGGGAGACACAATGCGTGAGCGTAAAATTCACACACGCACACTGGGTCCAGCAGGAGGAGGTGTGTGTGGGTGCGTATGTGTGCCTATGTGTATTCGTGCATACAGTATGTGTTTGTGTGTGCATGTGTATGTATATGCATGTGTGTGCGTATGTGTGTGTGTGTGAGTGCATGTGTGCACGTGTGAGTGTGTATCTGTGTGGGTACACGCATTTGTGTGTGTGTATGTGTGCGTGCATTTGTGTCCGTGTGTGTGTACGTGTGTGTGTGTGTGTGTGTGTGTATGTGCGCGCATGTGTGGGTGTGTGCATGCATTTGTGTGTGTGTGTGTATGTGTGGGTGTGTGCGCATGTGTGAGGATTGTGACCCATATCAGTGTGCTGATGCAGAGGCCCACTGATGCAGTACAACGCTGTCCTGCACCAGTACATAAGTGCACAGAGACAACCTACTTGCCTCCATTGGCAACCAGTATATTGAATTATGATCATAGAACCATATGGCCCTTTGGTTCTGTGGTTCATTGCAATGAAGGATTCACCATCTCAGATAGCTCTGCTGTAAGTACAAGGTCTTATTGAAGCTCCATGCTCCACAGCCTGGGCCAGACTCAGGGGCAATTTTAGCAGACCACTGCAAATCCAACCACCATTTCCAGACCTGTAAATAAACTGTTTTCCAAAGTGGGTTTAACTGCACACAGCGCTTAATCTCGTAGCTAAAAAATAAATCAATAAAACTAGTATTTTAAAGCAAATGAATGCAAATTTAAGACCCAGGTGGCAAAATCTCCCGGTGCAGTTAACACATGGACTATGATTATGCTATTGACATTCGTTTCCACTAGACTCGCAAGGTGAGCAGTTATTATCTCTGATCGTGGTCTGAAATTGAAGTCAAATTCAGGCAGATCACTACTGCTGTTTGGCCAGGCTGGGCTCCCCAAACGTTCTGCAACGGCAGTTCTCATCACAGTTGTGTTTAAAAAAAAAGACCAATCATTTTCCCCCAAGCACCAGCTTTTGACACGATCGTCAAGGCCTTGTCTGCTTCACATTTGACTAAACGCAGTATCTCTTAGCGTATGACCCAACTGCCAGCCACTGATTCGTGACACCACTCTTTGTGGCACATGACACGCTCCCAATCTCTTCTGATGAACACTAAATTATTCACAGAGCGTTATGTAAGAACATAAATAAATAAGTTGGGCTGATGTGTTTTAGGAAATAACAGGAAGGGGATGCGGTCGTCTCCTAAAACAAGCTCACTCGTGCCGCCATCGGGACGAGGCCAGCGGTGGAGGAAGGGGTAGCAATCGCGGACGATGCGGGAGAGAGCCAGATAGATCGCAATCAATGGGAAACGCGCGATTCTGCAACAGTAATGAATACTTAAGTTTCCGTGGGGAGACGCTGTCGATACTGTGCTTACCGCGCTGGTGTGGCCGGATTCAATACCGAGCTGTAAATCACCATGTGGACTTAAACTCTTATTAAACTCTACAGTCTTTGCTCCTCATTAAATACAATGCACAGAAATGCAACAAATAGAGCCATTCATTTGTCTGCTCTCTCATTTCAGGAGGCACACACACCATCTTCCTAGCATACCTAAAATTTGCAGGGCTTCACCCTTCTTGTGAGAGAGAGGGAGAGGGGGAGCGAGAAAGAGTGTGCATTGGGAGATGTGTGTATGTGTGTACATCTGTGTGTGTCTGTCTTGGGAGGTGTGTGTTTATATTTATGTGTATGTGTGTGTGCCTGTGTGCGTGTGCATCTGTATGTATGAATGTGCCAGTGCTGGGAGTTGTTCATGGTCATGAGTGTGTGTGCGTGTGCGTGCATACGTGCATGTGTTTGTGCTTGAAGGAATGCATGTGTGTGTGTGTGTGTGTGTGTGTGTGATTGTGTGAGGATCCATCAAATATAAAAAAGGGTTGACCTAAATCAATGTTCTTAAAATCAGATTACACAGTAGCTTCTCTTCATTTGTGGCCTAGTAGCCTGTTACATTGTTACTGAATAACTTAACACAGTAATAACTTTTTTATCACTAGGTTACACTTAGCAGTCAATAAATGTAAAATTTAGAGAACGAGATTGATTCTAAGTGGAACGAATTAGGGAGGTGCGATGTTCCTGAGGTTATTTTTGTTGTGCGGTAAAACTGAACACAGTATTCTGTTCCATTTATGGGCTAACACTGTATCAGAGGGAGGTGGGGTATGCCAATCTGGGAGCTTGAGCACTGGGTCCAAGAGGGAGTCGGTAAGAACATATTATTGCTCATTACATAAGCAATCCTGACTGGGCTTCCAGCCAGGGCTCGATTTTCTTTCCCTGACACTATTACGTTTTGTCTGACACATTTTAAAACAAGTCCATGTCAAGTCTCAAAGTGAGACAGAAGCCATAATTCTTTAAAATGTGATAATTATGTATTGTGATAAAACCTTTTTTCAAGTCAAACACAATGTATTTTTCACACACCTGTGCTTTGTGATTATTTTCCTGTTGCTATTAGGAACTGCTTTTCAAAATGTAGGCGGCAATATAAAAAGACCATGGTATATTGCATTCCAGACCAATTCCAGCTTCAGTTGTATATTGCATTTTGATTAACACTCGTTTCAATTGGTAACAATGTGAGAAAGTGTGAAGAATAGATTTAAGCAAATGAAGTGTCAGATAAAGCCCTGGATTCAATCAACAACTTTGACTTACAAATATATATAGGTGTTAGCATTTTTCTTGGTAAACAACATTTGTTGAGTTCAGAAGTCTCAAAGACAACAAAAACTTTTATACAAAAATTTTATTTTTTTCTGAAGAAGAAAGAACACTTGAGAAAACAATGAATGAGGTACAGTATATCAAAATTAATTGTTTGGTGCTTTGTTATGGAGAAAGAACGCACTGGTGAGCTTAACAATAACCATGCAGGTATAGATGTGTCAAGGACTAAAATGAAGAGAAAACTACACCAGCAGAGGGTTCACCGCAAGATGCAAACCCCTGGTAAGCCTCAGAAGCACAACGGCCAGGTCATGACTTGGGCAAATATGGCTGCCATTGGATGTGTTTACTGACAGCAGCAACACGATGAATTGTGAAGGGTTCAGAAACACCTTATACACTATCTGCTCACATCCGGCCAAATGCCTCAAAACTCATTGCAGCAGGACAAACAGACTGCTAAAGAAACCAAGGATTGTTCAGGGCCAGAAACATACTCTAGTGTAAGGGTCTAATTTTCCTCACTTTCTTACTCAGGGCTATTGATGAAAGATGGCTGCAGCCAATGCAGCACAGGTATTAAATAGGGGTGTTATCACAGTGGATTCAGCTTTATTTGGGATTCAGTACATGAATAATAAGACACTGCAAACTGTCATTGATATCGGCCCTTCTTGCATATCACAGAGCCTTTCTCTAGGGAACAAACCGCCATCAGTATTCCGTCTATAATTTACAATCTGTTGCAGTGATAATTCCGCTTATTTGACTCGGCTGTTGGAGAAACGGGGGAGCCACTGTGTGCTGTCCAGAGGTGTGTGTGTGTGTGTGTGTGTGTGTGCATGTCAGCATGCGTGTGTGCAAGTGTGTGAGCGTGGGTCTGTGCGTGTGTGCAAGCATGTGTATGTGCATGTGTGCAAGCATGTGTATGTGCAAGCATGTGTATGTGCATGTGTGTGCGAGCGCACATGTGTGTATGTGCATGTGCATGTCTGTGAGCGTGTGTGTGTGTGCGTGAGCATGTGTGTGTGTATGTATGTGTGTGAGTGTGTGAGAGTGTGTGTGTGTATGTGCCTGTGTGTGAGCATGTGTGAGTGTGTGTGTATGTGAGCGGGTGTATGCATGTGTGTGTGCGTGAGTGTGTGTATGTGCATGTGTGTGAGCGTGTGTGAGCATGTGTGTGTATGTGTGTATGTGAGTATGTGTGTGTGTATGTGCATGTGTGTGAGCATGTGTGTATGTGCATGTGTGTGAGCGTGTGTGTGTGTATGTGTATGTGTGTGTATGTGAGCGTGTGTGAATGTGAGTGTGTGTATGTGCATGTGTGTGAGCGTGTGTATGTATGTGTGTGAGCGTGTATGTGTGAGCTCGTGTGTGAATGTGAGAACGTGTATGTGCATGTGTGTGAGCGTGTGTATGCGCATGTATGTGAGTGTGTGTGTGTATGTGTGTGAGCGTGTGTGTGTGTATGTATGTGTGTGTGAGCGTGTGTGTATGTGCATGTGTGTGAGCGTGTGTATGTGCATGTATGTGAGCGTGTGTGTATATGCGTATGTGTGTGAGCGTGTGTGTGTGTATGTGTGTGTGAGCGTGTGTATGTATGTGAGCATGTGAGCGTGTGTGTATGTGTGTGTGTGTGAGCGTGTGTGTGTGCATGTATGTGAGCGTGTGTGTATATGTGTATGTGTGTGAGCGTGTGTGTGTATGTATGTGTGTGTGAGCGTGTGTGTATGTGCATGTATGTGAGCATGTGAGCGTGTGTGTATGTGTGTGTGAGCGTGTGTGTATGAGCGCGTGCATGTGTGAGCGTGTGTGTGTATGTGTGTGTGTGAGCGTGTATGTGTGAGCGTGTGCATGTGTGTGAGCGTGTGTGTGTATGTGTGTGTGAGCGTGTGTGTGAGAGCGTGTGCGTGTATGTGTGTGTGAGCGTGTGTGAGAGAGCGTGTGCATGTGTGTGAGCATGTGTGTGTATGTGTGTGTGAGTGTGTGTGTGAGAGCGTGTGCATGTGTGTGAGCGTGTGTGTATGTGTGTGTGAGCGTGTGTGAGAGAGCGTGTGCATGTGTGTGAGCGTGTGTGTATGTGTGTGTGAGCGTGTGTGAGAGAGCGTGTGCATGTGTGTGAGCGTGTGTGTATGTGTGTGAGCGTGTGTGTGTGAGCGTGTGCATGTGTGTGAGCGTGTGTGTATGTGTGTGTGAGCGTGTGTGAGAGAGCGTGTGCATGTGTGTGAGCGTGTGTGTATGTGTGTGTGAGCGTGTGTGTGAGAGCGTGTGCATGTGTGTGAGCGTGTGTGCATATGTGTGTGTGAGCGTATGTGTGAGAGCGTGTGCATGTGTGTGAGCGTGTGTGTATGTGTGTGTGTGAGCGTGTGTGAGAGAGCGTGTGCATGTGTGTGAGCGTGTGTGAGAGAGCGTGTGTATGTGTGTGTGAGCGTGTGTGAGAGAGCGTGTGCATGTGTGTGAGCGTGTGTGTATGTGTGTGTGAGCGTGTGTGTGTATGTGCATGTGTGTGAGCGTGTGTGTATGTGTGTGTGAGCGTGTGTGTGTATGTGCATGTGTGTGAGCGTGTGTGTGTATGTGCATGTGTGTGAGCGTGTGTGTGACTCTGCCTAATGGAGCTGTGTCTCTAACCCCTGAAAGCCCTCAGTGTGGCTGTGGCTCTGGACTCAATCAGAGCTGACCTGCTCGCTGCTGCCAGCTCTCCACCTGTCAGCTTGTGCAGATTAACGCCACAGATCCTTCTCCTCCATGACAGCCGTTCAAATCTCTTTAGAACACGACGCGTGGGCCAGTCCTGCAGCTGCTGTGCACGGAGAGACAGAGAGCCCTGCAACACCTGCCCCCACCCCCACACTCCCACACTCCCACACCCCCACACCCCCCACCTCAACGCATCACTGCAGCTGACACCAGGACGCCTCGACACGCGTGCCGAAAACCATCCTTGGGCCTCGTTTCCCAGCCGCCTTCAAACATGACTAAACAGGGCCTTAATGAAGAGCGTAGGAGTCTGTCTGTCTCTGGCCCTCAGCATTAAGTGATATGGTGCAGGATGTTGTTCTGCCTGCCAAGCTTTCACTGAGGTAAGTGCGCAAGGTCAGAGGAGCACCTCGGAGAGGAATATGGTCTAGGCCTCGGCCCTGGGGTTCAGCACCAGTAACGGGAGGCGTGATTTTCAAGCGAGCCTTCCAGGGTTCGGCGTCGGTCACGCCACACAACACTTTGGAATGGCAGGGAGCCTCGTCATAAAGCGTGGAAAACAAGGTTGGCTGCCAGAGAGGACAGAATAGGGGTTAGAGGTCAGAGGTCAGGAGGGCAGATGCAAAAAACTTACTTCAGGCCTCCTGGCCCTGGCAGACACAGAAACAACTGAACCTGGAGGCCATTAAAAAGGAAGGAGAGGAAAAAGGAAAAACGCAGGTTGATGAATCGCGTCCCGTCTACGTGTGAGCGCACACGTGAGGTCAGGCGCTGACGGGACGAGATGGCGGCCCTTCTCAGGACACCCCCCCCCCCCCCCCCCCCCGATAACTGCAGGAAAAACACCCGGGCCTGCTCGTGGTCACTGCCTTTCCCCCTCTGAGCCCCTACACTGGGGCTGCGCATGGCGTTAATGAAAATGCCACTGTGCATTATCGCACCTGGCTAGGTTTACAGCGGCTCATACGCTCAGCCTGGGACCCCGGGAGGCCCTGCAACTGCAGCATACATCTCTGTGACTAACGCACCAGCCGCGCATTAGCCCTGTCTCATACATCCTTCCCTATCGTTGCTAATCCTTCCTTACGTCGCACATGCGAACACATTGCTTTATCGCTGTATCATCTGGATGGTTTTTTTAAGTGGAGTTACATGGGCTCAGCAATCAAGCAACGTTTACGACAATCAATATGCTTATAAGATGAGCCTTCCTTATTATGCTCCAGTCATGAGGATGACCAGCGCTTGCGGAGTTCTCCTTCTATGATGTTACAGAAGTACGTACAGAAAAAAAGCCTAAGTTGCTCTGCAGCTCAGGAACCAATAACAATGCATTTGGCCAGGCAGGCAGAGGGTCACGTCCTCTTTATCGATAAATACAGTGATGGAGACAGTCCCAGGGTTGCGAAGCTTTGCCGAGGAACTGCACTGCACACTAAACACTACCCAAATAGCCCTCTTTGTGTGGTTCATTAATAGCGCACTGACAGACACTTAGTTCAACCAAACAGGTCTAAATTTGCTTTTGATACTTGGGTAATACGCCCCCATCTCTATCGATATCTGAATCAAGCAGCTATTTCCAGCATCCTACCGCAATAAAACAGTGAGGACAGTTCTGAGGCAAAGCAATAAGGGCCGGACACTCTGTAATTGCTATCTGTGAATAACAAAGACGCGTTGGTGCGTAATGGCCATGGCAGCGTCTAATACCAAAGTAATTTTCACTGTGCTGACGGCGCCTTGCACTCTGAGGCATTGTGTTGGAAATGTAATACCAGACAATACCCCGCCCCCCACCACCAACACCCCCCGCCCCCACCCTCCTCAAAGGAATACAGCTAAAGAGGGAGAATGTCAAGACTGAGAAAACCTCTTCGCCAGGTCAATTCTATTGATCTAATGACATGGCTGATGTGCAAAGCACAAGCTGCATGATTTCTGAGGCCACTTAGATGCAAGGGAGAGAATCACAAATCAATGGCATTGATTGAAGATACACTACTTACAATCACCTTGTCCAAAGGTAGGGACTCAGTATTACAGAGATGGTTATTTCCAGAGGGAATTTTTTTTTTCCACCGATGAGAAAATAATAGAATGAAACAAAAACAGGAAGGATATAGGCTATTTCCAATATCAGTGAATCGTTTCAGTTTGGGTTTTTGCGTGATGTACTTGGCCCTAGTACAGAGGCAACAGTGATGGTCATTACATTCCAGAAATCAGAAGGCCTCCCATGTCTTCAGTTTGTTCTGCATCAGGAAAGATGCATCAACAAAAAAGAATCTCCTCTCATCCACCAACTTAATTTTCATGAGGTAATTAAAATGAATCCACAGCCTTGCTTAACGTCAAACATTCATTACCATGTTGATAATTTCTTAACGATGGCTGTTTATTTTTCATGGTTTTCAGTTCTCAGTTATGCATGTTAAAAAAAGATGAAGCTTCAGTGCAGCCTGGGCAGCCAATTAAAAAAGGTTCGCACAGCCAGAGAGGAAGGTATCTGCTGCCCCCTGGCAGTGATAGGATGTAACAACAACAAAATGGAATTGACAGGACTCCATTAAGTGTAAATGAGTGCCATAATGAGCCATAGTTCAAAAGATGTCCATGTTTGGAATAACATATTAATGCAGATTAATGTTTAAAAAAAAAAAAAACACATATAATAATATACAGATAAATCTAATATAGGCATGAAATATAAATATAATAAAAACAGCATGTATACAACAGTGACATGACTATTTTACTATTTTTTACTATTTACTATGACTATGTAATCAGCTGACAAACTCAACAAACATCCTGTACAAGTAACTGCTCTTTTTCATAATAAAAATATTTTCTATGGGATTCAGGTTTGGTGACTTCACTTTGTTGTCTTCAAGCCATTTTGTGACAACTTTGAAGGTATGCTTAGGATCATTGTCCTGCTGGAAGGCCAAGTTTGAACTTTCTAGCTGATATCTTGAGGTAAACAGTTAAATTTTTGTTTCATGTGACCAGAGAGCTCTCCTCCAAAAGGCTACGTCTTCGTCCTGGTGATCACCTGAAAACTTAATTCTGGCTTTTTATGATTTTAATGACAGTTTGACCATAATGATCAGCGCAATGTATGGAGGAAAAAGGGTGAGGCTTTTAATCCAAAGAACACCATCCCAGCTGTGAAGCATGGGGATGGCAGCATCATGTTGTGGGTGTGTTTTGCTAGAAAAGGGACTTGTGCATTTCAGAAAATAGTTGGCATCATGAGGAAGGAGGATTATCAAGAAATACTGAAGCAACACCTCAAGACATCAGCTAGAAAGTTAAAACTTGGTCGCAACTGGGTCTTCCAGCCGGACAATGGTCCTAAGCATACCTCTAAAGTTGTAACAAAATAGCTTAAAGAAAATGGCTTAAAGATACACCTGAATCCCATAGAAAGTTTGTGGACTGAACTGAAAAAGCATGTCCGAGCAGGGAGGCCCACAAACCTGACTGAGTTACACCAGTTCTGTCAAGAGGAATGAAAAAAATTCCGGCAAAGTATTGTGAGAAGCTTGTGGAAGGCTACCCCAAGCATTTGATTCAAGTTAAGCAATCTAAAGGCAATGCCACCAAATACTAACAAAGTGTATGTAAACTTTTGACCCACTGAAAATCTGATATAGCACATACAACATGAAATAATAGTCTCTTAGCTATTATTTTGAAATTACCTCTTATGGAATTAAAGTAGATACTCTAATTCACTTAACAAAGGAAATGGATGGTAACATGAAATGTGTGGAGTTGTGAAAATTTGAGTTTGAATGTCTTTAGCCAATGTGTATGTAAACTTTTGGCCTCAACTGTATTTTTGCTGTACACACTGTAAGTGTGGTGGAATTTCAAATAAGCAATAATTTATTCCAAGTAAAGTCAAATATATGAAAAAAGAGTGAGAGGTAGGTGAGATAGGCACTGATATGGTGTGATGTCATTAACATGCACCTTAGAGTAACTATTCAGCTCCACACTCCCAGCCTGTCATGGGTCAGCAAACAAGAGCCTCTCTTTCACCCGGCCTTTGTCATCTCCACTTTCCGAAAATTTCTCTGCGACCTGACCAAAACCAGGCCTAGGGTCTATGCTGAAGAGACCAGTGCTCGAAAATACATGAGCCACTTCTGGGTGTGAGTAAACTGAACGCACAGCCTCAACAAAAAAAAAAAGACAACAGGAAAGACAGCAGTCCCCAGTTGCAGCGCAGAGTAAAAGGGAGAGTGTCCATCTCTCCCCTTATAGAAACTAATTTGTCACCGACATCCCTACAGACCAGACTTGTGTCAGCACAGAGCAGTCTCTGCCTCACTCACTCAATACGTGGTATCTCTCTTTTCATAACACGCTAAAAAAAAAGTTGTTTTGACACATGTGGGAGTCGAAGTAGAGCATCATTGTCTTGTTTGCTTGTTTACAGTATTGCTTTGTCCTCAACGAGCTGGTGATTTTAACTGCTAATGTCTAGGGTGGAATGGTCATTTCCTCTCTGAGGGGAGGATGTTGGAGAGATGACAGGCCAGAAGTTAGAATGAGTGGGCTCCCACGGACTTCAGGTCTCACTGCCTTCGAGGCGTCTGAAACGTGTTGGGTTACCAAGCCACTGCCCTGTTTCAGCAGACTAATTAGACGGCATCCACTTATTGACTGGGTAGGGTAGTCTGCCTAATGTGATTAGAGGCAACAGAGCAACTCGTCTAGAAAATGAGTGCCTGCATGCTGTAAAAAGATGCAGCCATTAGATCTCTGCTTTTTGCTACATGGTGCAACATAATGTTGCGGAGCTGTGCTGTCTGAACGGCCTGTGAAATGGATGTGCAACGACTACGAGCACCATTAGCATCAAATGTGTCTAGGGGGAGGAAAAAAGAAAAACATGATTCTTATGATGTTAGAGAAATGGAAAATAAAAGAAAAACAGCCCGAACACTATGTGCACCAGCAAAACATTTTTATTCTCTCTCTCTCTCTCTCTCTCTCTCTCTCTCTCTGTCTCACACACATTACACACAAACATGCACACAAACACAGACACACACACACACACACACACACGCATACAATTATTTTTTCCTCTTGGTCAGAATGTTCTGTATTGACGCTGTATTGAACCTGGCTTGTGTGGTGGATGTGTTCTCAGTAGTGTGTGAACGGTGTAGATGACTCACAGTACCTCTGAGGGACAGTTTCTGTGTGTGTGTGAACGGTGTAGATGACTCACAGTACCTCTGAGGTACAGTTTCTGTGTGTGTGTGAACGGAGTAGATGACTCACAGTACCTCTGAGGTACAGTCTCTGTGTGTATGAACGGTGTAGATGACTCACAGTACCTCTGAGGTACAGTCTCTGTGTGTATGAACGGTGTAGATGACTCACAGTACCTCTGAGGGACAGTCTGTGTGTATGAACGGTGTAGATGACTCACAATACCTCTGAGGTACAGTCTCTGTGTGTATGAACGGTGTAGATGACTCACAGTACCTCTGAGGGACAGTCTGTGTGTATGAACGGTGTAGATGACTCACAGTACCTCTGAGGTACAGTCTCTGTGTGTATGAACGGTGTAGATGACTCACAGTACCTCTGAGGGACAGTCTGTGTGTATGAACGGTGTAGATGACTCACAGTACCTCTGAGGGACAGTTTCTGTGTGTGTGTGAACGTTGTAGATGACTCACAGTACCTCTGAGGGACAGTCTGTGTGTGTGTGAACGGTGTAGATGACTCACAGTACCTCTGAGGGACAGTTTCTGTGTGTGTGTGAACGGTGTAGATGACTCACAGTACCTCTGAGGGACAGTTTCTGTGTGTGTGTGAACGGTGTAGATGACTCACAGTACCTCTGAGGGACAGTTTCTGGAGGAGGGTCCGGAGGCGCAGTAGGGCTGATGGTGACACTTCATACGGGCGTACGTCTGTCACAGGAACCCTCTGGCACCTTCCAAACACTCCGTCTGAAACGAGACCACAGACCCCCTCAGAGAACTCCGCCCATAACACCACGGTCCGGCACCGACGGGCGCCATCTTCATCCTCGGGAAACAGCAATCTGAAGACTGTACACCACGACCTGGATACAACAAAGCCGCTCTGATCCACGCTAACACAGTGTTACAAGTAAGTGTTGAGCGGACGGAGACAACATCGGTTTCTGTCTCTTTTCACCTTCCTTCAAGAGGAAGGTGAAAAATATTTTTTATTTTTTGCTGGTTCACTAAAGATCATGAGACTAGTTTTTTTTTTGGGCGGGGGGGGGGGGCGGGGGTTGTGAACCTGGTGTTCTTGTTTGGGCGCTAATAGCCTGCATTTTTGACAGCATTAAATCGGCGTTAAGATAAGCTTTTGGCCATCAATGGAGAGCCTTTATCTGCGGCTGCTTATCTCCAAATCAGCAGGGCCCAAGCGCCACTCAATGCATGTTGCTAGGCAACACAAGCAGAGGCTGCTATCAGCTTCATAATTCAACGACTATCAGGACAAGAAAGAAAAGCTGGGACACTCAGGGTCGCAATACACAGGGGAAATAACAGCTCTCCCGGAATATAAATGACCCAATATCTTTTCACATTCCTTTCATTTTTCTAAGATGTGTTTTGAAAACGAAAAATGACGTGTGCCACATTTTAAAAAGATGTGCACTGTCTTTGAAAGCAATGTTTTTTTTGTAATTAATTGGATCTGAGCATAAATGTTTTTGAGTTTTATTGCAGAAATTTGGACACAGGGCACTGCGATTTTTAACTCATGATCACATGCAAATCTTGTAAAACTCCTGTTTATCTAACTCACCTATAGGACTGCTTTAGCACATGATCAGAATATCAGAATAATCCTGTCTAACCAAATGCTATTTCAATGACCATTTAAATAATGTTATATGTGGAATTATATTTTATATTCCAACAGTTATTTCACAAGTTCTTTCAATAATTAAATAAATACACAATAATTAAAATTAAAAAATGTTTTTAAAAAAACATAACACCTTTAGTAACCATGTATTCCGCTGTAATAACATTGTAGAATACTGCTCCATTCTGGGACCAATGCCATTTTGCAAAAGCTGATCCAGGTGAAAGCTTTGCCCATTGACCAACCAAGGGGGAGCTTTTATCTGTGCTGAATGACTGCAATCAGCCATGGAAAAGTCCTGTTCTTTTTCAGACAGAGCATGTGTTAGCCATCACTGCACAATCACCACTGCCCATTGGCCATTTGACTGAGGGCAACATTTCAGTCTGCTACCAATTCAGTGCAATTGAAGCTAGTTGCCTCAATGTTTGAAGCATTAGCATTACTCAACCTGAAATGTTAAATTGCATATAGTACATCAAAAAGGGAAAAAGTAGTAAAAAAAGACAACAATGTCATTACTACACACTCAGAAAAAAGGTACAAAATGGTGTTTAAAAAGGTCCGCTTGTCACTGGGGTGGTACCCTATAGATACAAAAAACTGTACCCCTAGCCATGGGTTTAATAATTCATTTGCACCTTCTTTGTTCATAAATTATACTTATTAATGGTAAATGGTAAATGGACTGCATTTATATAGCGCTTTTATCCAAAGCGCTTTACAATTGATGCCTCTCAGGAAGGTGAAAAATATTTTTTGCTGGTTCACTTATTAGAACATTTCAGGGTATATCTGGGAAAAAAGAACAAAATTGTTATTCTTAAAGAACAAAATTGTACCTCAATTGTACCTTTACTTATGAAAGTGTACCAGCTGTCTGAAGACATGTTTTACTTGCAATGTTTGTGACACGCAGGTGTCTCATCCGCCTTAACTGAATGCACTTACTGTGTCTGCTAAATCACTAAATTGTTATTATAGTAAACCAGCTGAATTTGATAGTACTGGAACTGTTTTTAGAATACATTATTTTCCATAAAGCATTTGAAAAGTATGGCATGCATGCAACGCATACTCAAGTTTTTGAGCCAGCCTTGATTTAAACTGCCTTCTCGCTGTTTGTCATGTGATTCATTGCTTATAGCCTGAACTGCAGCACAGGGTAATAGGAAGGCTACGCTAATCTGAATGCTTGCATTATGATTGAAGGGATTTTTATTGCAGTCTAGCAGTGCTGAGATACAAGAAGATATTTTATCTGTAGCTTGGTGTCAGGTGGCTGTATATAGCAGTTCACTCATTTTCCCCTCTGTTTCTTTCTACCAATCATGCCTGTCAAGCCACTGGCATGCCACCCCCTTCCATATAAGGAACACTGCCTCTTTATCACTCTCCATTCCCACATATGAGCCCAGGGAAGCCACTATGTAGCTTCAGTGACATAGATGACTTTGACTGAAATACCAAACACAACCGGTGTGCTACCAAGAGTTCATAACAACAGTCATGGTAAAAAATCCAGGTGCACAAAGATGTTGGGACAAATATTTTGACATGGATTATGGGATATAAAACATGATCCTTTCTGCATTATGCAAATCAAACATGCAACCATTTGGAGTATACCTTAGCGGACAGGTAATTCATCAAAGACAGAATTCATTGATCAAAGACAGAATATGTAGAGAGCTTCAAAGTCAGTATACATGAATTATTTATCAACTTAAGAAATACTTTTGGTATTTGACTATTTTTATATTAACCACCTAAGACCCAACAATTCATTTTTGTTCCCTGTAGGGGATATGAGTCTCTGGTATTAATTCCAGGAGCCATATACATTATATTAACATATATACATATAGTATATTTATCTGTGTCTGCAAAAGACCATTTTAAGTTATCTTACAGAGAGGTACCGCCTCCTCTAGTGAATTGAGGTGTCCTGAACCATGCTGATCACCCTTAGTACACATGATAAACTGCTGTGCGTCAGAGGTGGTAGGTCTCCTGGCGCAAAGTGTTTGTGGGAGCACCGTGGCTTCAGTTAACAAACAAATCAGACCATGCCAGAGATGCCAGAGTGATTGGTCATGTTCAATGCCATCGGGGATCGGCTGGAAGGGTCTTTGGTCCTGACCTCTCTGGGCACAGTACATTACCTTGCATGTAGTTATGGGCTCCACAGAGACCCCTGTGCAGGGACATTGACTCGTACATTAGACAAGCTTGGGCAGACCGACAGCAGCGGAAAGTGGCAGCGTTTCTGAACCGAGATGAATCTTTGCCTTTCGGGTTTTCAGTCATTTCACAGAGCTTCTGAAGCCCCGGACACAGGAGGATAGAAGTGGAAATAACTGGAGAGAAAGAGCTGGATTCTGAGGCCAAAAAATCCACACAGAACTCTTTGATATCTACAAAGCGAATGAATATTTGCAACTGTACTTTGTTTACTGGGTGGACATGGCTACGGGATGCACATGAGTTACTCAGGAATTTAAAGAGCATGGCACATCAGTTAACGTGTAAAAAAGCATTTAATTACTCGCATAGCATTTAATCGTTTCAGTAAGAATAACATGTATGCCTTTCCCGGCTATGCATGAATTAAAACAAGCAATTTATCTATGAACATAATTACAATACAACATTTCTTATGTTTTCTCTTTAATGTTTTCATTCCCAACCTGTTGCCCATATTCCCAAATGTCAGTAAAGCTAAGCAGTACATGGATTGGTCAGTAATTGAATGGAAAACTGTAAAGCAGATTGCGGATTGCTAACCTCCATATAAGAACTAGAAAATCCTGCTGGATATAGCTACAGTAATGTGAAAGTGAAAATATTAATTATACAGAAAACAAGAGTGATGAATCTCGATTTTTCAGTGTCATCACAAGGTAGGTTGCTTTTTGTGCCAATAATATTTTTTAAACGTCCAAATTTTTTACGCTGGTGCAGTGTTGCCACATACTAATTTAGTGAGTTTGGTTAAACTTTAATTCTGAGGGACCTGCAGGGTTGACAGCTCATTTTCTTCAACATTAGCTTACAGTTCAAATGAATTAATTTGTCATTAGATTAAAACAATCCTTTTGCTTCATTACCGTGGCCCTTGCAGACTTGCGATTCAGTAGGGTGTGTTCTGCGTGTAGCCACCCATAACCACGGCTCTGCACTGATTTATTCATTTACTGCATTTTAATTAGGGCCGCATGCCCTCTGTGATATCATTTGCATCATGATTGCTTAGATTACAATGGGAAGCCCTTCCTTGTGAAATAAGTGTCTAATCTGGTTTTCTGGAAAGCCTTCTCAGACCATAAATTAATGAGCCTGAAACTGGAAAAAAAAATGAAGAAATGACAACAAATGTAGTAACACAAAAATGCTTATTTTGTGTTTGCAGAGAAGTGTCCACTTGGAGAGTGAATAGAACCGGCTTGTGTACCGTTCTGCTGGTGTCTGAACGCGGACGTCAGCAGGTGTGGGAGAATTAAGCTGTCAGTCCAGCGGTCAGGTGACCAGATTATGAGCAGACCACTCCCTCTGAGGAGAGGTTTGTGTCAGTAAAGCTGGGAAAAACAGATGCATTTTCTTCAATGGCCAATATTTTCTATAACTATAGTATACATGGTCAGCAACTCATATTTTGCATAAACCATGATGCAGTTTGTGCTTTACTGACAAATGCTTCATCGCCTCTACGTCCAACACGTTTGTGTTCCACGCGTACTGCTGCCATTTCTACAGCTGTACTCCCATACTCCTGAACCCAGTGCCACTGAAAATGTCACACAGGCAGGCCTCAATGTTTAAGGATCCACCAGAACCCCTCCTACTTTGAAACCCCAAAACAGTGACTGGATGTTGTCCACGTGCCCAACCTCCAATATTATACACCCAGTTAACTGCACTCTTTAAAACATTAAGCACTGCATTCCCCTCCTTTCAGTCTGCTTTAGATAGCACTGCTCTGAGCACTACTCCTGTTGCAGCAGAGCAGAAACTGCAATATCAGGAGTCCAGTCTCAGAGGCGTTCCCCAAGGGTCAGCCCGGCCCGCCTTTCGTAACCTCCCTCACCCCTCCTGTCTGCCTAAAATCTCTGCTCCTAAAGAGATTTCTGCACGGCTGTCACAAAAAAACAAGGAGAGGTGAAAGATGGAGCCCCAGAGAGCCCACCTCTCCCCCAAAAACTCCTGAATCATGTCAGAAGCAGCAGCTCTTTTCAGGCCTTGAGTGTGATGCCCAGGGCAAACTGTCCCATTCGTCATTACAGTGTCCCTGCAATGAAAGTCTCTCTGTTGTCCCTGTTTCTGCTGTTTCTCCTCTGGGCTCCTCTGTAGCTCTGTGTCCCTGCGGCTCTATCGATCGCAGCCTCCCTCTCATGCTGTGTTCTGCCCTTTGCCTGCTCCTGTTCCCCTGTGGAAAAGCCAGCTGCTACTCAGAGCCAGAATGGAGCTGGGTCACCTCCAGGCACTCTACACACACACATGTGCACACACACACACAGACACACACACACACACAAAGACACACAGACACACGTGCACGCCTGTGCCTGAACACACACACACAGACACACACACATACAAACAAACAAACACACACACACACTCACATAAACATGCACAGACATGCCAGCACACACACACCCACACTTCAACACACGCACACACACACACACATTCAGACAAGCCAGCGCACACAGACACACACACTCACACGAACACATGCTTGTTATTTGGAACAAAACTCCACAAAACAACCTTAGTTGTGCTCTCATATATTGCAGTATCCTTAGCTTAGTGCTGCACAGAGAGATAATGTATTTTCAATGCGAAACACACTAATGCTTTTTCTTGGAATTTCACAACAGTGACAGTTTTTTCAGCTGTTGAAATGAATGAAAAATATTACATAAGAATAAATGTAAATGTTCTGTGAAGCTTAACGAGCGACCACACGGGCTGTCACACAGCGGTTCTGCTATCCAGTTCTGACTGTGCCGGCGCGGACAGGACCCAGCAGCAAACCAGGGAGGAGCAGAAATACCCAGGGCATCGCTCAGGGGAGGGGGCTCAGCAGGCAGGGACACAACAGCGCCTCCACCAGGCAGTCTGCCCGTATCACATGCGCGCGTGGTGCTCTCGACCGCGCAGCTCGACCGTGCAGCTCGAGCGCCAGGCCGCGAGCTGAAAGGACTGCGCGTGCGGCCACACACGCTTCCGTCTGCCGCGCATGACTCGAACGCACTCTCTCCGTTCGTACGGAGGGCTCTGCGCAAACGAGGCGAGCCCACAGGTGCGATTAGGTGCGCCACATCCAGAGAAACGAGGAAGCGGGGATGGAAATGCGGTTGAAAAAACGGACAACGTGACAAGAACTTCACAAATGCATTCCTCAGAACAACAGTTCAGAACAACAGACCGCAGTTTTGTGATTCTTCTCCGCGAAAGCAGCTAAACTACTAACATTGATTCTGTGCTGAAGAGCCTGTCGTGTGTTCCAGACAATGCACAGTAACAAGACTGAGCCTTACTCTTACCCATCTGTCTGCAGAAGCCTGCGTTTTACAACATGACCGTAATTATCGTTTTTGTTTCATCTCAAAGGGTTTGTCACATACATCTGACTTCCACAGGAAGCATAAATGAGCACATAACGGGTGCTGCTGACAGTGAGTGTACACCATACCTTCAGCACTGGATTTCAAACAGATCATAATCCTGTTCAGTTACCTTCAACTCCTGATATAATCAAATAAAAAGCCTCTGATTCAGTGAGATAAGACTTGGTTCGAGGATTTCACTGTGTACAGCAGTTTTGGAGTTACTCCAAGACATTTTAGCGTTATTGACACAGCCTCTAAAAGTCAGGCCACTTAATTCTCAATAAAAGGCAACATGACACCCTCAAGACTTTGTTTTAACAAATTAAAGAGGTCCAAATCGAATCAATCTTGGCTGTTGATACTATACACAACAGATTGATTTTTGTGTGTTTCGAAGTAAAACCTCATTTCAATTTCATCCTTGAATGCCCAGGACATATATCTAAGGAATGCAGGCAAGACCACAGGAGAGAGCAGTGTGGACTTTTAACACTGAAATTAACTTGTTTTTAAACCTGAAATATGACGCATACGTGGAAATGGATAGTGCACAATGTGACATTTGAATAAAAAACGTTAAAACAATAATTATTCTTTTTAGAGTTTGAAACAGATAATTAGGATACATTATTCAGTGACATCAAGGGCTTAGTTTTCTCTTTCAATGTAATCTTACATGGGGAAACGTTAATGGATCTAAGTGGTTTAAGTGTCATGGTTACAAAACTCTGTTATCTTTTGATAATGTGAATATGACTCATTTTTTTGATATTTAGAATGACTAAGGACTTATTTAAGAGCATAACTGAATGCTATGTTGTCTACGACAATAGCTGCAAACACATAAGAATAATCCTTATACAGTATGTGATGTAATAGACACATTTCACCACAAGGTGGCGACTGAAGTAGTTCACACTTATTGGAGGAAGGTCCCCATCAGCTGCTGCCAAGCCCCTCCGCCCAGCAACTCCGTATACAGGGAGAATATATAAATCAGTATGATAAATGTAATCAAAAACAAAATAAACGTCTGCAACACACACAGTCATTTATAATAAAAACATTTTAAAGCTTCCCCCAAATTTATTGAGGCTGTTACAACTACACAAACTAAATGAAACCAGCTGAGCATACTGTGTGGCTGTAGCCTCCCTTGCCTGTTTTTATATGAAGCTCAAGGGAGTTCCTCCACACATCCCTCACTGTCTTACGTATCAAGCCACTTTTATTCATACACAGTGGTACAGGAAAGCCAGTTATATAATAGGGAAATATTTCATTTATTACATAAATGAACTCACATAAAAGGGTCAGCATCTAATAAGAACATACTGATCCTTTTATGTGAATATGACATCGAGTGTATTCTTATGTTTGTAATTTTGACACATTGACACTGATCTAGCTCTATGGAGAATGTCATTGAGGAGTGTACTGGATATTGAGAGGCCAGGGTACATGGTGAGATTATTTAAATTAGACATTTTAAATCTTTCTGGGGGTTTTCTGTTCAGAACAGAACTGAACAGTGACATGATGACTGGTGCTCTGTCAGATATGAATGAACAACATGCTCTGTACAATGTGCACTGTCAGCGTTCAGCAATACCAGCATCCGCGCTACCAGCCCTGACATCAGGTTACTTCCTTCCTGTTTGACTGAAAAGCAGCTGCAGCAAAATCTACCCATGTTCTTTTCAGTTGTCCCGTACCCAGACATGCACACACACACAAAAACAACAGGAAATAATGAACAGACAGACAGTCACAGAGGTACAGAGGCACAGACAGTACAGCGACTCAATGGTCAGATTATCAAATAACCTCTACCCAGCTTCACGTAATGAAGTCCTACATAACCATAAGCGCTGCATAGCAACCTGTGTCACTACAAACACGCGCACACAAATTAAATTCAGATTAACTGCTTTACTGGAGTGGCCAGACAGGTGATGACGGTGTTCTGGGGGCGGCTGATAGACTGCGCGCCATCAAAAAGACAAGTGAAACATTCAGCTGAACAGAGGGGTGTGCGTGATGACACAGCGCACTGCGGAGGAGCCGAAGCTACTGGCGGGAGGGGAAATTAGCGCGTCTGTCTTTCTCGCCGAATCGCTGTCCACATCATCGCCGGCA
This sequence comes from Anguilla rostrata, assembly GCF_018555375.3. Lineage (NCBI taxonomy): Eukaryota > Metazoa > Chordata > Actinopteri > Anguilliformes > Anguillidae > Anguilla > Anguilla rostrata. The sequence goes on along the minus strand of NC_057936.1, from coordinate 46,149,379 downwards.
AAGCCGCCGTCGAACGCCTCGGCGGTATTAAAAAACCCATTTGGCAGAAACGGCGTCTCCCTTGCCGAGCGGCGCGGCAGTGTGCCGGAGAAGCCGGGGGGGGCGCTGGCCGGGAGGGACCCGGAGGCGGGGCACGACGCGGCGGACTGAGGAAGATGCACGAGCGCTCTCTCTCACCCGCCAAGGGGACCAGATTAATGCGCTGTTTCTGAGAGGAGATGGACTGGAACCTTAATGTAAATATTAACCTATTTCAGTGTGCTGGGGGGGGGGGGGGGCAGGAGACCCCTGCACCAGCACAGCCGCCACGCACACACACACACACACAGACACACCACAGCCGCTATTACCTGCTGTACACCTACAGTTTGTAACTTCATACACCTGTATTACGTTACAGGCATTTGGCAGACGCTCTTATCCCTTTCATATCTCAGTGATGCATTATGTGTTACATGTTCCAAATTATTATAAGCAAATTTCATCCTCTAACCGCTTAGTCCAGGTCAGGGTGGAAAATGGGCAAGCAGAGCAACCCAGACATCCCTCTCCCCAGCGACTTCTGCAAAATCCTGGTGGATCCCAAGGCAATAATCCCTCCATTGCGTCCTAGGTCTACCCCTGGGTCTCCGCCCCGGTGGCTGAGCCCAGAACTCCTCCAGAGGGAGGCGTCCAGGAGGCATCTTTATCAGATGCCCAAATCACCTCAACTGATCCTTTCAGTGTGGAGGAGCTGTGGTTCTACTTTGAGATCCTGCCCGGTAGCTGAGCTCCTCACCCAATCAAGGAGGGTAAGCCCTGCCACCATACGGAGGCATACAGATTGTATTTGCAATCTCACTCTCACTATCCATAGCTTGTGACCATAGGTGAGAGTAGGGACGAAGATTGACTCGTAAATCAAGAGCTTCCTTCTTCACCACCACTGTCCGATACAGTGCCCGCATTACTGTGGCCTCTGCACCAAGACGGCCATCGATCTCCGAATCCCTTTTCCCCTCACTCGTGAATGAGACCCCAAGAATGAACTTCTCTACCTGGGGCAGTTGCTCCTCTCTTGCTTGAAGGGGGCAAACCACGTCACGTCACCCGACCACATCACACTCAGCTGCAAACTGCTCTAGTGCACATCGAAGGTCACAGTATGATGAGGCCAAGAGAACGATGTCATCTGCAAACAGCAGAGATGTTCCCAAACCGGACACCCTCCATACCTCGGCTGTGCCTCGAGATCCTGTCCATGAATACCACAAACAGAAGGGGAGACAAAGCGCACCCTTGACGGAGTCCAACACCCACTTTGAACAAGCTTGACTTAATACCGAGAATGCAAACACAGCTCTCGCTCCGGGTGAACCCGGACCGAATGGCACGCAAAAGCAACCCTGTCACCCCATGCTCCCGCAGCACCTCCCACAAGATACCCCGGGGCACACGGTCATATACCTTCTCCAAATCTACAAACCACGTGTAGACTGGATAGGCAACCTCCCAATGGCCCCTCAAATATCTGAGAGAGGCCTATTGTTCCGCGGCCTGGACGAAACCCGCATTGTTCCTCCTAAATCTGGGCTTCGACTATCGGCCAAAGCCTCCTTTCCAGCACCTTAGTTTAAACTTTTCAAAGGAGGCTGAGGAGTGTGATTCCACGAAAATTGGAACACACCCTCTGGTCCCCCTTCTTAAGAATGGGGACCACCACCCTGATCTGCCACTACAAATTTTCATGAAAATGTCAATCATAAGAAAAGAGATACCTTTCATATAATTTTACAATTCATATAATGAAAGTGTTTGCAGTAACGTGTCCCCTGGTCCAGGTTGCTGACTGCTCCAGTGCTGGTCTTGACCAGGGGTTTCTCAGGACCACACATAACCAGCTTTAGTATCACCCCGGCAGGACTCCCATCAACAGGGAGTGCCTCGCTTTACTACACACTAGCGCCCCCTCTGGCCCTTTAAGCCAGTTGTACAAGGCGTGTGGGTTTTCTATCGACACAGGTAGACTACAAAATAAGCAGGGACTGACAGACCACGTTTGGAGATCAAACCTGATAAAAAATTAAGACGGACAAATACAGAACGTGGCTAATAACGCACACAGAGAGAACCACACTTTTATACAGCAGGAGAGGGTCTTAATGGCCTGGCCTAGTCATTGCTCTCCATCTGCGGTGTTCGCAGCCGCAAACTTGCTATGAGGCGAGCTGTCCATCGATGCCTGAAGTCAATCTGGGAGATCGAGAGGCACAGCCCCTCGCCAAGGCTGAGAGACCATCCTGATCCGTCTCCGTGGCGACGTTCTCACGGCCAGTTCCGCTCAATCAAAGGCCAGGTTGCGGCGAGCCCAGTTCTCACTCAATCAAAGGCGCCGCGTAGGCAGGTGGCCATCAATCACTACAAACGCCGCTCCGTAGCAACAGCTCTCCCGCCCAGACAGACCCGTGTGTGAGCCTCCCATTGGCTGGCCCGCCGTATTCACCAATGAATGCGTGGGTCTGTCCGTGTGCTTTGGCGCCGTGCTGCGACTCGCGGTCTCAGAGACTGTGGTCAGTAATTGATAAACTGGATTTGGCTGTCGGGGGTTGCCAGGTGGTTAATTGCTGGCTGTGAACAGTGCAAACGCTGAGCCGCTATGCTAGCTTAGCCCTGACACTTCAGTCTCTAACAGTCTTTTCAATATCTCTGTTTCACTGAGGCACTCATCTCTCAGCCTATTTGTTACTGCGTTCACTTTTTTTTCTACCAGGCTCGGCTTTTATTTTACTAGCTTAAATCACCTCATCGCCTGTCCTGAATCTCTCAGAAAAATGAAGGCAGTAATAAGAATGCTGCAGTGCTTTTGCAGAAGTCACAGTGACTGAGACATGTCGAGGTCAGCCACAAATGCCCAGAATGATGCTTCAAACATGCCATTGGTATTCCAAATCTGCATACTGAAAATGAAAAACTCGTAGGCAGAAATAGTGATGTCTTTCTTACGTGCTCAGTTTGCATTTAACATTAATTAAGAACCCAGTTATATTAAATCCAGATAATGAAGCCCAAGGGTAAAATGCACAATCCTTTATGTTCCACATTAAAGCCTCTTCACTTGGCAGAGAAGCAAGAGAAAATGCACAAGAACAGGTCTGTTATTACAAGGGGAATGTAAGAGGCACAATTATTTATTGGCCGGAGAGGTGAGGATTGGGACCTTTAATATCCCTGAAGCCACACTCCCTGTACCCCCCCCCCCACCCCCCCCCCCGACAGAGACGCATACGGCGCTGTCAGGGAGGATAAGGCTGCTGAAGCACAGAGAGCGCATTTCTCAGGAGGGAGCGCTGAATCACGCCACACCGCTGCCTGTCAACCACCACGGGCGTTTCAGGAGGATTTCTGTCAATCCCAACACAACGGGGGAAAAAACATCGGCCTTGACTACAACAACAACAACTACACCGGCGACGCGGCACTGGCGGCATTCAAATCAGCTTCTCTCCACAGACCCGCCAGCCTCACGGAGTGTTCCTGAGGTTCTGAAACCGACGCGTCAACCGTGCCCACGGAGGCAATACTGAAACAATTAAGGGAGAGGAGTCTTCAGGACTGCATTTATTTGTACCGTATTCTGAAGAAAAAAAACTGGGCACTGCGCTTGTCAATTTGTGTTTGTGAAGAAAAGTATAAGATCTGCATTTAATTTTCAGTTCTGGGATTTTCAATCGATAGACATCGCCCAAATGTCAATTGTCCCTCACCAGAGCGATTTCCTGGAATGACCCGTAATGTATTTTCCTATATGGAACCATTACTGAAGTCCTGATAGCCCTGGGTCTCTTTATGCGTGACTGTACTTTATGCATGCTACACACATAGCCTCCATCAGCATGCAGCCTATCCGGTTGATAAATAAAGGGCTGTGCATAATCGATTTCAGGCCCGGGTGAGCCACAGATCATTAAAACTAAGGAAAAGGGCCATTAGAGCCGACCAATTACAGACACGAATTTTACGCGACTTATCTGTTTAACATCACAGCCTGTCTGCCAACAGCGGAACAGATGGGTACCGAACCACCTATCTGTCTGCGAATGGGGGCTTGCAATAACGGCCGGGCACGGTCCGTCTGCCTCCCAAACCCACCCCCCCCCGCCACCGCCCCGCGACGGAACGCCGTCGGAGCGGAAACGAAGGTCACGGCGAGCCCTCCGCGCCGGCTCCACGTCGGCTCCACGTCGGGCCACGTCCGGACCGTCGAGGCCGGCCGCTCGTCCAGATGGCGGGTTTTTTTTTTTTTCATGCTCCCTGGGCGCGCGGAACAGAGCCCGCCTGGCGGAACACGACCACGTCCGATTTACAGCCCGACACCCCGCCGACGGGGACACGGCTCGCTGTTCGAGAGGCGCGTGTCCTCGCCACGCTCCAATCAGAGCAGGCCTGCCGGGCGTCAGAGGCACTGACGAAAGGCGCCAAATTACAGTAAGACAAGACGCCTTTGGGAAAGACCGGACGTCTGCCGAACATGCCGTCGTGGCGCGGAAACCCAAAGGAGGGAAAGGAGACTTGGGCCATTCGTTTGTGCCAATTCCAGCTGGCTCACCTCCGGACTGCAGCAGGAACTGAACCGAGCTGGATGCAAGACGGTCACTCTAATACCTCTCTCTGCACCCCTCCCCACCGCCAGATCTTCACTCAGGTGATAAGAAATAACCAAAGCAACATTATTCTTTTGTTCTTTTCTGGATGTAATGGCACAGCAGTGAGAATTTGTTGGCCAACCAGACCCAGTGAACAGTTTTGTAAAGAAGACAGTGAAATACCGTCCAGGTGTTAAGGTGAAAATCTAACAACACTTGTTGGAAAGGTTAAAGTTTCCAAACCGGCTAGAACGTAGCCAGGTGATATCTGGGTAAAACCTGAGCTATACTGAGGTTAACCTAGTCTGTTTATGTCAAACAGTCTCTCAGCCTATATTACCACCTGTATAGATGTATAAATTGCTCACAATTGCTCACTGCGGAAGGAGGAGGAGGACGTGGGTTGGAGTCAAGTGGAGACCACCACTGCTGCCCCCTTCAGAAATGCACATGAGCAAACTGCTGTATGAATGTATGCAACACAAACGCACAAAGGGAGTCTGCTAGGCAAACAGGTCTTAAGTTACTCATAAATAATAAAATGTATTTACTAATTAATTTGCAATTTCATACAATATCACCACAAATACTGTTGCACACATTACAGTCACAATTTAGAAATATAAAGGCACAGGAAGATGAGTAGATGACATGTTTTTAGGTCACATTCTGCTCTTTCGCTGTCTGAGAGGGAAACACTGCAACACGCCCATCAGCGGCAATCACCCATCAGAGAGGATCCCAGCAGAGGAACTGCAGCACGGCACAGGCTGACAGAGATGTGCTAGATTGAGCAGGGGAGTCACACTTTCACGCAGCTGTAGGTCCAGTCGGTTTTTACTGTGCTTGCTGTGTGATGAATGGCACTGTACTACAGCAGAGCGCTGCTTCCTGACAGCAAACACACCCACTGACAGCAGTCCCTGTGACTGCCATCACAGCGCACACAATAAGCCTGACACCTGTGAGTGTATCCGACAGATATCACTACACAATAAGCCTGACACCTGTGAGTGTATCAGACAGATATCACTACACAATAAGCCTGACACCTGTGAGTGTATCAGACAGATTTCACAACACAATAAGCCTGACACTTGTGAGTGTATCAGACAGATATCACTACACAATAAGCCTGACACTTGTGAGTGTATCAGACAGATATCACTACACAATAAGCCTGACACCTGTGAGTGTATCAGACAGATATCACTACACGATAAGCCTGACACGTGTGAGTGTATCAGACAGATATCACTACACAATAAGCCTGACACGTGTGAGTGTATCAGACAGATGTCACTACACAATTAGCCTGACACCTGTGAGTGTATCAGACAGATATCACTACACAATAAGTCTGACACCTGTGAGTGTATCCGACAGATATCACTACACAATAAGTCTGACACCTGTGAGTGTATCAGACAGATATCACTACACAATAAGCCTGACATCTGTGAGTGTATCAGACAGATATCACTACACAATAAGCCTGACACCTGTGAGTGTATCAGACAGATATCACTACACAATAAGCCTGACACCTGTGAGTGTATCAGACAGATATCACTACACAATAAGCCTGACACCTGTGAGTGTATCAGACAGATATCACTACACAATAAGCCTGACACCCAGCTCTATGAGTGTAACAGACAGCCATCCGTCTACATTAAGTCTCATAACTGTATCTGTGCCAAGCCTCTTAGTGATAGACAGCCATCACTGTAAGCCTGACATTCATCCCTGTGTGACAAAAAGCCGTTTCAGTGGCACCAACAGCTATCACCGTGAGCCTCACACCCATCCATTTGTGACACAGAGCTATCAGTGGAAAGCTATTACTGTGCCTGTGACAGAAAGCCATCTGTTTGCATGTGACTGGCTGCGTTTGAAGTGCACCATTATGACGCACAAATATGTACACATACATGTGCCTGAACAAAGGCATAGCACATATACACATGGCTACAATTTGGGAGGCGACACAATCACTGGGTAGAAGCAGCTGGCAATCATTAAATTATCCAATTATCCAATTAACATTCACAACCAAATGTGTTGCTTATAATTAGGCAGAGGGTCAGGTTAGAGAAAGAACATTAGAGGCCCAGAACAATGTATGTCCACAATGGAAAATAATTCAATGTTACAGCAGCACCAAGAAGATTTCTTTTTTTTTTCGTCTTTCAAAGACTGGCTGAGTGAACAAAGATGATGCTAAGGCAAAATAAGGACATAGTCCTACCCAAACCAATTAAACAGTAGAAACTGCGTGAATCACAGAAGTGATTAAATGTACCTATCTTGCAACTTCTTCTGTTCTGTTCATTGTTTAAACTGTCATGTTTTCAGAGAGCAAACAGCTCTGAGCAATGTTAGATCATTTTATTCAAATTTGAAATCTAAGACTTTCAAATTATATTGCAAATTTCCAGATATGCTGACTTGAAGCCTCTTATATGCCTGATGTTACGCTCTACCTTAGAGTGTGTGCTATTGAATCAAAAAATCGTATGAATTCTACTGTTCTATATTTAAAGTTATGTTGACAGTATAGATGTTTTTAGGATTTACAGGACTTTACTGTCTGTAGCTACGGCTAAACCTTTCCCTTCCCAAAGGTGGTTTAAACTCACATCTCTCGTCTCATAAAATGACTCTTTTAGCCCTAAATCTTTTCTTCTTTGAAAACAGGGATAAATCGCTTTAGTCCAGGCTTTGAAGATAGCCCTTAGCTTGTGCTAAAGCTCACCATGCATTAACTATACAGAATTCCAATAATCCTGAAAATTCAGAATTCAAAAGGACTCTGAACTTTACGTTTTCATCCGTTTTTTTTATTCAACTTCATAATGCTTTTTTAAAAACTTTCAAAAGCCATTGATTGTGCAGTGGCGGGTAATTCACGATAAGCTGAACAGGCTTGGTTTTGATTTCGCCCCATTATCCACACAGAGGGAGGAAGGACTGTGGATGAGAAGATGTTCCAGCAGAAAGGATTGAGTCGCAGTCAGAGCCAGCGAGCCAGTGGTCGATACTGACACTTTAAAGCACTTTAATAAAAATGAAATGCTGAACCACGGCCCATCAGGCACTCAGGCACCGCACATTAACTCCTCAAACATTTAAACCACATCGCAGAGACCTCCAGCCACAGCATCCAGCAGCACCCAAATGCAGCAGGCCTTTTCCCAGGCTCCCTGTCACTCTCGTCTGCAGCCACTGCCCTGCAGTCTAGCGTCTGCGACCTGTGACCTCATTCTTTTACTACACTGTCAAAGGGACTGTAGTGCAGGCTGATATAGAACTATAACCATTTCATTTCTTGTGCTCTTTTTCAGAGCAGTTCATATCTTCAAATCACAAGTGCCATGAGTTACATACTGTAATCCAGTTTGGTTTTGAAACTGGACACTCAGAAACACTTCACTTTGAAGTGAAAATGAACCGCATTACCAGCTAAACGTATCTTTCAAGCAAATCAATTAGGATGCGTTTCCATGGAGATATCCCTCTGCCATTCAGCAAGACACTTCCTTTTTCAGGATATGCACATGCATAAGCGGCAGCAGGAAAATGAAGCATCTGAAACCCTAAAAAATAATTATCTTTTTTCTCTCACACCACTGCATATTCTGCATTTTTTCTCTCACACCACTGTATATTCTGCATAACTCTAATTAAGTCAGATTAATTAAAAAAACCTGAGAAATAATCGTATCGGCTAAAAAATTAAATGAAACTCCCTTTCATTTGATATAAAACTCACTGTAGATGAGAACAGAAGCTATAGAATTCCTACGGTTCGGTGGAAAATACAACCAGATGGAATTTCTTGAGTGCATTAGCACTATTTAGCAGGGGAGGTTGACTTCAGGCCATTTTCTAGTACAGCAAGAGGCAGATCCATTAAAGACAGAGGAAGGCCCAACGAAAATCAGCGTGAACACAAAAATCCTCGTAAAGTCGATGGTGATCCGCAGTGAGACTGCGCTTTCAGACAGACTGTGGAACGGGGAGCCAGCTGTCCGGTTCGCTTGCGCGTATTTAATTGACCGTGATTCTCCAGCAGGAAAATGCGTCAGCACCGCACGTGTGCGGTCGCATTTCTGCACGGGTGCTGCGGCCGCAGCGGAGAGGGACGCCAGCCAAACAGTCTCCTCGGGCCAGCGACGCAACCTGCCCACAGCTGGCCTGGTTAACCGCCGATGTAAGAACGCAGCAGGTGCCGCTCGCTTGTTCAGCCGGGCCATTGATTGGTCCCGCGAAGACCATCTGCCGCCAGCCTGTTAGCCGCGAAGATGGCAAACGTTGTACAAACAGCAAATGCAGATAAATCGGGGATGGGCCGCCTGCGGAATGCCATTAACCCCCGAAACGGCATGGACAGACGACCCAGGGAGGGGGCAGAACTGCCCCTTACACACTGCCATCACCATGTGCTCAGCGCAATGGCTCAGCTACTGCCCAAAAGACCACACAGGTGCAAAAAATGTCCAAGAGTTAACATAGAAAGCAAATGCAGAGATACAGTAAAGCTCCTTTTACAGTGTGCCTCAAACTGTCTATGTCACAGGTCATATGGCTTTTATATTACATTATACATTATATTAAAAATATATGTGATTTTATTACGTGTGTCTGTGAGTGAGTGTTGTAGCAGAAACAGTAGCAGGTGATACTTAGCAGGTGTTTAGACCACCTTCTACTGTAGCAACCCAGAAAAATTAGAACGTGTGTACTCCAGAATTAGTGCAGTAAGGAACTTTAACGTGATCAGACATGGACAACATAAGAAACAGGACATTTAACAAGAGACAGCCTCATAAGTATTACCAGAAGAGTCATGTGACAGGCATCAATCAATGTTATTGCCTAATCCCTTAGGTCACATGACATGAGTACCCCAACACTCAAACCAGGAAATCACAATTGAACAGATCAGATTAACAGCAGGAAAAGGCTCTTGAAAAGACTGAAAGATTTATGTATGTGTATTGAAAAGATAATACATGCTTTGCCACATTATAATTCTCTCAATCATTGTTGCTCATGACAAGCTTAGGATATTAAAGATATGACAAAATAAAGCCACTAAGACATAGGGAATGAACAAAGGCAGCTATACAAGCATACAAAGCAAAGAGAAGCAGCTCAATGATACAATGATACATGTATTTTAATATAGTCATGTTCCAATCAGAACATGGGAAAATGTTATTAACTAATGAATACAAGCTACAGAAAATGCAATGCAAAAAATGCAGTCAAAGATTAAATGCATAACCTTTGGTATTTTGTAAAGTAAATATGAAGATCTCAAGCCAATTGAATAAAATACAGAGAGAGAATTCCTCCAGGAAAAGAATCGCATATGAAAAAACTATATCTTTTGTGCCATGGAATGACAACAAGCATGAGAAATAAGCCAGGTCTTTTACAAAGCTGTGAAATTTGTGTGACACAAGTGGATATTTGCATTTAGTTCAATCATCAAAATATGTATTTTGTTAAATCACCAATAAAAGACTGCAGAAAAGTAACCGAGAAGGCTGCTATCATTTCTGCCACTGCTGTCACTCTCTGATGCCGCTTTTTGATTGGCGGGGACCCAGACAGGTGTGGCCGCCAAGAACCCCAAGCCCCTGACCCAACCCCCAGCGGTCAGGCCCCATTGGTTGCATGATTGATGGCCTGCCAGTCTGTCAGTCGGCGAGAGAGATTAGTGAACGCCACGCTTCGCTCCGAACACCTCCTCACCCGTTACTAATCACCACAGATTGGATCCAGACCTCTCAATGCCCACACAAACTAGACCGTAACCCCGCCCACCCATACCCAACATCATACATCCTGCCACCAAGGTAGACACAGTCAGCTCGACTCCCCTTACGTACTGCAGGCATCAACCTCTGCAGCAAGGCACCTCCGTGTTTAAATATACACCACATTTCCATTCTCACCCCCCCCCCCCCAACATTTCCTACTCCACCCCCGCCCCGTCTCTACATCCCAGTTCCCAGTCATAGACCAGGAAACAGGTTGAGGAATTAATCTTCCATACGCGGAGAGAAGCAGGGAAAAATCCGATCCTCTCTCAGCAGTTATTTTCCATTTGCACTTAGCTCTGAGCTCTGAGACAGGCTACATGGCTGCTATAGCATCTAATGGTCCCTCTTTCTACTCTGACTAAGAAAGAAAGAATAAAAAAAACACTATGTATAGTTCATGCATGGCCTCATTTTCATCTTTAGCTGAATGTAAAGAGCCATTCAGCCGTGAATGTACAGACACAATATATGAGGATGTGGCGCAATGGAGCTAACCATTCCATCCTACAGGGGACTGCAGAGATACAAAGTCCCTGGCACCTTGCTATAGACAAAACAAATGTATACGTCCATCAGTGAGAGAGCATATTTCCCATGAAAAGCGCTTCTATATTTTGGGTAGACATAGGCAATTTCATGTCTTCCTTGGCACAGACACAAAGTGCTGTTAGAACATTATACATTTTATTAAACCGCACCTAACACGACAGCAATTTTCCACATCCAAAATGGTGGCTTTAGGCACATCCAAAATGGTGGCTTTAGGCACATCCAAAATGGTGGCTTTAGGCACTTTTCCACTAGAGACTGAAACCGTGATGACCTCGCTGTTCATGGCAGGGCAACCATTTACCCTTTAACATTTTTCATGTGTGTGAGAGGGGTTTAAAAAGACATAGCCAGCTGTGTGCCCCATCAAAAACATGCTGTCAGGGTGCTGAAGGTGGGGGGGGGATGCAGGATTCTGGGTAATCAGAACTGACGTCTGTGAAATCACAGCTCAGTCCAAGGCCCGCAGGATGAGCCTAGCTCTCCTTCTCCTGGACTCAACCATGCCAAGCTGGGAAAGACAAACATGCTAATGCGTTCTGAGTGAGAAACGTCTCGAGGGCATCGTGGGCTCGGAGATGACTGCCCAAATCTCTCGATGCCCAGGGTTTCAAAGGCTTAAACGCTTGACTGTGTTGCGTGATTTGGAACCTGTGCTCAATGCATTAGGTCTGAGTACAAAGCTACCGCATTTTGAATTCAAGTGATGTCTGACGCATTGGAAAAAGCTCTTCAGCGCTGCCAATATCATACAACAGAGTTTTAAAACTCACTGCCATTCAGGAAGCATTTCCAAATGTATTTATAGACATGGTTCTGAAATCACAATGCGATTTGATGCATTTGGTCCTTAATTGCTCGGCTAACGAGATAGCCTTAGCATACACAATTAGAGTTTGGGTCAGGAACTGGATAACTGTATAACTCTGGAAGCTGGCACCATTTGGTCTGACACAAACATCATCTGAGAAAATATCTTATTCTAGAGCGCTACAATATGGCGAATACATTAGCCTGGGCCAAAAAGACAGATTAGGCCTCAGCCTTAGAGGAAGCAAACCAGACAAAGAAACTTCCACTTCCAACAAAAGATGCGCATCATCTACATCATAACCGACATGAACTAGCAGCTCTTATCTGCGACGGGAAAAAGCAGGTCCTTCACGAACAGGTTTTTTTTTTTCACAGCGCGCGGCGCGACGACGTCACGCGCATTCATGGGAAGCTGGAAGCCCTGCTGCGAGGCACACAAGGCGTCTCAAAGGCAGGAAATGACTGCGCGGGCGAATCCGCGCACAGAGGGGCTCCTGAATGGGCCCGCGCGCTGGAGGAGCGCGAGGGTCGGGTTTCATAATTAGTCGCGTACGGCTACGTTTCGCTCTTTGTTTTATGTGAGACTGGGTTTCCTGCTCTCTGCGTCAGTCAATCACTTTGAAAACTGATTTCATTAAACTGAAGGCTCTGCCTACACTCTGTGTAAGCTCCATTTCCAGAGCCTGGGAGCTGTGCTGCACATACTACCGGAGAGGCTATGGAAACATCACTAAATTGTTTTTTTTTTCTGAAACCATGCAATACACTGAACAGGAATACGACTCAGAATGATCAGTCTATAGTATCTGGAATAACAGTGCCAGAATCTGCTGAAGGTTGATAACCAAACCATTGTAAAAGGGCTTGTGTATGGTTAAAAATGTTAATGGTTTGGTCAGTTTTTATATCCAAAAGACACTGCAGCCTGTGTGGGAGAGACAATATAAAATGAGCTTACCGTTGACACAGAACTCATACGGTGAACACAGCCCATTCTCCAACAGGCAGCCTGGAAGCAGAATAAAGAGAAAAACTGGTCAGGTTTACAGCACAAAATAATTAACATAACAAAAGGTTACTGTACATCATATAAGGGAATACCAATGTATACCTGTTCTCTCTTTTTTTTTTTAATTTTTATCTTCTAATTACGTTTCAAGCATGTGATATCAGTGATGGTACAAATCCTTAGTTGTGCACTTCAATATCAGGTAGTTAGCTGGGATGTGAATGTAGTTCAATCATACAATGTAGTTGCAAAATATAACACTTTGGATCTTTAAGACATACTTCTCAATCCCTACGGGAGGTTCTGCCACCACAGGTTAGGCAAAATCACTGAATTTGACAACAAGGTTAATCGAAGAAAAATCTCCTTAAACATTCGACCACAATGTCACGTCATGCCATGTAGTTTTCAACATGAGCGCTAAGAGCACATCTATTTATATACTGCCAATTAGCCAGCTTCCTTTGTCTGCTTCAGTCTCATATTTCATGGCTGACAACCGCGTTACACTATATAAATATTAATGCATAGGAAACTTGGTGCTCCAGACTGATTTATTAACAGACAGCACCAGGTTACAGTTGCAGGTCCGGATTGGTGATATTTCATACTTGTACTTTGCGGGAATCTGGACTGCACACCACTTTGATCAGTTCATGTAGATCACAGCATCTTTTAGTGATTTACAACAGGAGAGCAAAGGGGCAGGAGAACGGTGGCCCTGTAGCTGTAGTCAACTCCCTGCCAAGTCTGACTGTGAACTCTGTGCAGCGCGGCACTGCACAGCAACCACATAGCAACCACTGATTTTTGTTGCTTATTCGCAAGAGGGGAGTAAAGTGGTTTCATTGTTCAGTCACCTGCTTTGTTAATCCGTTCTAGTTATTCTTCGCTGGCAGGTGAAAATTTCAGGACACAAGGCAGAAAGGGACCGACCATTTTGGATGAAACACAGAACAGCGTCAGAAGCAGCAGGCTATAGAGTACAACGCCAAACGCAATTTCTCAGGTGAGCCCCAGGCACCTCAATGTCGCCGTTTGACATCTCAGTGCCACGCGGACCTTTTCAGATGCAGCTCCGGAGGGATTATCAACGCAAGCTGTCAGGCTGTGTTTACACTCACTGAGATTTACGATGGGACACAAAAGTGTCCTTGTGACACTCCGGCCTGAGATAACAGGGCAGAAGGACAACCGGGCAGTAAAAGACAAAGCTTCTGCGGGACAGCGGAGTTAAGCAGGCTGAGGCTGCTGCCGAATTGGCTGAAGTCACAAGCTCTTTGACTCCACACTTTCTAAAGCGATGCTGCAGGGCAGCAAGGTGCACACTGCGATTATGTAAGGAAAAAAACACAGCACTTTCCCTACGGAAAATACTGAAAATAATTATCCCCCCATTCTGACAGGCTTACAAACACCATCACTGGATTATTCTGGGTCTGAAAGCAAACTGGGGTTCAGGCAATAAGGTTATCGCTGTACATGCCAGAGGATTTTTTTTCTCCATTATAAATGAACTGCAATTACATGCACAGTATATACCTGGCTACAGATCAATTCAGACTCCAACTGTCACAAGGATTCACACAGGGAAGTCACACCAAGGCCTAATCTAACAAACAATAATTTCACCTCAAACTTTGGGTAAAAGATGTGACCAGCTGTAATAGAAACCAAAAATAAATAACATTAACATTAAAAAACATGAGTCATTCGACAACAAAGTATTCTAGACTGAATAGAGGATAGAACAGAAGCACTAAACACAAGAGAGCTGCATAGTAGTCCCCCCCAAACCCCCTTGAGGGTTAGAATGCTTGCAAATACATTTACAGGCAGCATCACTATTGTCAAAATGTTGTGCTTTAGGAACACAACCTAATTAGCGCTTAGGAAAAAAAGGCTTGCGACGTCAGCTGGCGAATCACCTGAAGGTTTTCCCTCATACTTGAAATCCATCTCGCCATTCGAGGGGATGAAGGCGTGCGTTCTTAGATCAAAATGGAGCCCCGGTGTGCAATGTGTGGGAGTTGAGATTGAGAACAGTAGAACAATGAGAGCAGAGGGGAACGCGTTAAAAGTGATTCACTACAATGAGGGGGGGAGGGGGTATTATGAAGTTTTCAAATGCTCGGAATAAATCTTGCCTGCCGTTACCCAAAAGCAGAGGTGGGTGACGGGGGACCGTAGCCGTTCCTGGTTTTCTCTGCTTAAATTAGCCCTAACATTTACGCTGTCTGACATTTTAGCTACACTTTTTGATAAGTGCAAGAATGGCAGCCGAAAACTCTCTCGTGCTCCCGCATGAAACGTTTTACTTCGATCTCATCTCCGCGTGAGCCAGTGTTGGTGTATATAGCCAATTAGCTCATTTAACCACAGTAACTGGTGGAAACAAAAACCTGGCCACACAACAGCACTCCAGGACCGGAGTTACCCAACTCTGCCCTAAAGCCTTCGTCTCAGGTTCGATTATGAGACAAAGTACCCGTGGAGATCACATTCACATCAAGTAACTACCAAATTATATCACTGCATTTACTGTTCAGTACATGCTGTGAGACATGATAGAAGCCAAAAAAATTCCATTATTCATGTCCAAAGCCCACACCCCAGTTTGAGTCCTAGGTTAAACTAAATTATTCTTCTGACATTATTTAGTCATTCATAAGAAAGAAAGAAAAAAAAAAGACTTCGAAGAAAAGGCACACGCTGGCTAGTTTAGTTAAAAAGTCACACTCCTCTTCATATTTGGCCTTGAAACCAAAAGACTGCAGGTTTGATTGCTAGGTAGGACACAACCACCCTTAAGTAAGGTAATTAAGCTGCACTGCTGCAGCATATATCTAGCTGTATAAATAGATCTCATAAAAAACACATTTTCAATGTACAAAAATGGCAAGTTACTCACATGTACAAAGCATTGTCAAAGCATAATCAAAATTATGCCAAGTTACCGTACGACAAACAATATAGACTATATTGCCTCACAGAAATTAAAGAAGCTGTATTCCAAAGCAATGCTATGCAATGTTTCCTAAATTGTTTGTAAATAAAACATAAAAGCTTTTAGCTGACCACATACGCAGACACTCGCTCTCACTGGTCACTGGTCTCTCAGTCCTGTAAACAGTTCCACCAAAAGGTAAACACTTCTCAGTGAGCTAAAAGGGAAGTAGATGTCAGAGCTACAAAGTTGTACTCTTTTAAACGTGCACACTTGTAAATATGTTCATTTTGTGTTTGTATCCAATGTTTTTATTGGTTAATGTACGTAAAATGACCAATGGGGAGACATATTCATTGTGGGCTAGGAGCATTTGTGGCAGGAAAAAGAAGGAGTAGAAAACGCAAAATCCCCTTAGTTTGGGGCTTTACTGTGTAGACGTGTGAAGTTGTTTATGAATTCCGTCTGTTGAAATAGGGTCAGAATGTACAGAAATGCATGTTTTTAAGGGCTGAGAGTCTTGCGGTTATTTCTGTGGGGAACCCTGAAAAGTACCAAACTCTCGGTGCAGTATAGGTATGGGGCATGCCTCGCCAAGGCGTAACTTGGCTGGATGGCATACCCTCCATCCCAATACTATGTCAAAAAATATATTAAAAATGCAAAAAAGCTGTGTAAGTCGTCAATAGCAGGAGAAAAAATAAGCATTGCCCGGGCCTCTAAGGCCTACAGGATGGATTTGGATTTGATGGGTTTTAGTTTTAAAAAATATGAAGAAAGCCACTTTGCATTAGAGTGATATATCTCAGAAAGATGAAAAGCAAATGCAAAGTGGCTTTCTCCAGATTAATTTTGTTTAACTATAGCTGTGTAAATCACTCTGGATGAGAGCATCTGCTAAATGCCAGATTATCCATAATTGGACACATTAAATAATGTCAACACTCCAAAAATCCAAAAGCGCATTTAATAAACAGGTGAAACAGCAATTTTGTGGAACAGTCGAGGCTGTGTCACATCTGGGAATCAGGTACAGTATCTTAATGGCAATCTCTTCTTTGTCGGGCAGGTGGGGTGATGCGGCATTACATCATCCTGTTGACAATGACATGTGTCCTCGCCCTGGGGATGAGGTCAGCAATGCCTTTAAGGCAGGACCGCAGCCAAAAACCTGCTTCTAAAAGCTGCATTAGAGCGTGTGTGTGTGTGTGTCTGTGAGTGTGTGAGTGTCTGTGTGTGTGTGTGGGTGTGAGTGCATGAGTGTGTGTGTGTGTGTGTGTGAGTGTGTGAGTGTCTGTGTGTGTGTGTGTGTGTGAGTGTATGAGTGTGTGTGTGTGTGTGGTGTGAGTGTGAGTGTGTGGTGTGTGTGTGTGGAGTGTGAGTGTTGTGTGTGTGTGTGTCTGTGTGTGTCTGTGTGTGTGTGTGTGTGTGTGTGTGTGGACGCATGTGGGAGTGTATGTGTGTCCGTGTGTGTATGGACACGTGGGAGTGTGTGTGTGTGTATGTGTATGTGTGTGTGTGTGTGTGTGTGTGTTTATGGACGCATGTGGAAGTGTGTGTGTCTGTATGGATGTTTTCACCAAGGGCATCTCACCTAACCGCCCCTAAATAAAGATGTCATATCATGTGTTGTTGTAGGTACTGCATAATAACACTGCCCCACTTTCCATAAGTGGCACAAGAGGTTAACACTTATACCTCAGTAAAGTCTTTATTTGCAAACTTAAATTAAACTGGATAGCAATTAATATTATTTACCGCAAAAAAGTGGTGTTAATTACTGTTAACAAAAGCCCATGAAAGTGTAACAGTTCAAACACAGTATTAAGCATTTGGCTTTCACAAGGAGCGACTGTGAAAAAAGCCAAAAATATAAATCCCCTTCAGACAGACATGTTATTTCAACGGACTGACCTCGTTCTTCCACCCACATTTTATTAAACATGGGATTATTATTCCCAGAGAAGCCCGAAACACATCCTACTTGACACAGGAGAATTTTTCACATTTAAAAAAAATATTTTTATCTGACTGCGTCAAGCGATGTCCCATCCTATATTGGTCTTTTCTTGAGCGTCATGTTGTTATTGAAACCATAAATATAAGAAATCATAAAAAAGGAAAAGGGGAACTATGACAAAGCATTCTCCCATACTGCACTGCACTCCAATGTTTCAGCCATACATCATCACACCATTTTACCCTCCTGAATCACAAGCAATATTTACCAGTGAAGTGGGCCAGATTACACACTGTGTGCACTTTATCATATTTACTGGTGCATCGTTCAACACTCAACCAACATGTTACCAATGTACTGTATAACCAACATGTAACCAATAAAACTAATATGTTAGATGGAAGCAAAGTCAGTTTAAGCTAAACACCTTTTCGAGTCCACACAGCGTATCCAAAAGCGGAGAGAACAAAATGTAATTAAGGAGCTATCTCTGAAGTTATTATTTAATTTCTGCTAGCATAAGGCAATTTCAAGAGACAAGAAGTACACATTCTATTTAAAAAAAACATGAATGCTGAAATGAAACATTAATACTAAGTGCTCACTTTAAAGGATGCAATCATGAAAATGGGGTAAATCACCTTTGAATTCTCCACACGACATGTGTTAGCAGAAAGATTTCACTGAGCGATTTCACTCATACTGGCGACAGTGAGCTGACGAAGCACACGGCATTCTCGCCCACTCTTCCAATGGGATTAGAGGTGGTGACGGCGAGAGAGTCACGTGACAGAGGAACAAACAGAGGAAGCGAGGGCAAAGAGGTCATTGGCTGAGCTGTCCCAAAGGCCACCTGCCTTTACGTCAGTCTGACGCCACCCTAACCTGTCCTCTGAAGATCGCAGATGATGGGTCGCACCACACTGAGGAGGACCTCACCCTAACCTGTCCTCTGAAGATCGCAGAGTGATGGGTCGCCCCACACTGAGGAGGACCTCACCCTAACCTGTCCTCTGAAGATCACAGAGTGATGGGTCGCACCACACTGAGGAGGACCTCACCCTAACCTGTCCTCTGACGATCGCAGGTGATGGGTCGCCCCACACTGAGGAGGACCTCACCCTAACCTGTCCTCTGACGATCGCAGTGTGATGGGTCGCACCACACTGAGGAGGACCTCACCCTAACCTGTCCTCTGACGATCGCAGTGATGGGTCGCCCCACACTGAGGAGGACCTCACCCTAACCTGTCCTCTGACGATCGCAGAGTGATGGGTCGCACCACACTGAGGAGGACCTCACCCTAACCTGTCCTCTGACGATAGCAGAGTGATGGGTCGCACCACACTGAGGAGGACCTCACCCTAACCTGTCCTCTGACGATAGCAGTGATGGACCGCACCACACTGAGGAGGACCTCACCCTAACCTGTCCCCTGAGGATCGCAGAGTGATGGGTCGCCCCACACTGAGGAGGACCTCACCCTAACCTGTCCTCTGACGATAGCAGAGTGACGGGTCGCCCCACACTGAGGAGGACCTCACCCTAACCTGTCCCCTGAGGATTGCACCACACTGAGGAGCGCTAGCTCTCGACAGGCTCCCACTTCAATAGGCAGCTCATTTGACTATTAAATTCTGCACACTCAACTTTTCTGTGTAATTACTCCAGCTTAATTCACTGCATTTTCAGCCAGTGCTTGTCAGCATTCAATATTAATTAGCCTTCTGCCTAATCACGTATGTGTCAGTATGAAGCCTATTAAACCTGAGAAGTTCTGTAGCCACTTTAACCAATATGTTGCAAAGTCAAATTAAGCTGAACACCATTTGGAGTCCACACAGCTCATCCAAAAATGGAGAGAACAAAATGTAATTAAGGAGCTATCTCTGAAGTTATTATTTAATTCGTACTAGCATAAGAACATTTCAAGAGACAAGAAGTACACATTCTATTTTTTTTTTAAAAACATGAATGCTGAACTAAAACATTATTAACCGCTCACTTTAAAGGATGGCATCATACAAATGGGGTAAATCACCTTTGAATTCTCCACAAGACATATGTTAACCTATGAATAAAAACATTTTGTATCGAACAGGGCTTTGCATCGTTACCTTTATAAAAATGCCCCGGAAGTCCTGGGTGGTGATAGCTGGCACAAGCTGACATGTAAACAGTAACACCTCCTATAAAATTGTTTATGAAATGTGATATTTTCACTTACATCATGAGGTTGAACATGCAAGCCATTCTCATTTATTTAATGTAGTAAACAATGGTCCTCAAAGTATTATAGATATTCAAATTTAACTGGTCCATCTTGAGAAATAAAATTGTACAGTAACTGCATTTAAAATGAATCCCCAAATATTCAGCACATTCAGTTTCATTCATCGGCTACAACAGTAATGATCAGTAATGATCTAAACAATACAGAAAAAGATGCCCACTTCCCAATTAAAGAATCCCAATTAAAACAGACTTACAAACATTCAGACTTAATTGTACATTGCCAAGACTACAATCACTGCGACAGTTGTGTACTTTAGCAAGGTAAATGAAGATAGAAATCTGAAGATGCTCTTCATGCACAACTTGAAATGATCACAACAACAGATGTTGGTTTCAGAAGCCCCTCAAATTCGGAGCTTCCTAAAATGTTGCTCATGCTGTGACTGGCGGTTAGTATTCTTTTGTAACAAAACAGTATAACATTAACCACATGACTCATGCAATTGGTTTAGATGGGACCCAGCAGGATTCTACAAAGGGCAAAACCAAGCTAATTTCTCCCTGAACCACACTCAGCCTGCACAGCCGTTACAAAAAACAAAACAAAAAACACTGCTCAACTTAAAAAAGGAGGGCTAAATAAAGTACAGCTGTCCTAAAAATAGCCCAAGTGTGGTGACCTGATTTTAGCTCTCCTTCAAAGGTCTACGAAGAGTGATGTCCCGAACCAGGCAGGCACAGTGATTAACCATTTGAACCAAAAATAATTCCAGATCCAGCTCTCTGTGTTCTAGAATAGCAGTTGAAATGTTTGTCTTGTTTAATAAAAGGATGTCCTTTCTGAGCAATTAAACAATGTATGTTTGCTTTTTTTATACATTAGATGTAATAACTAATTATTAAAAACATGGGATATTGTTATTTTGTATCAACAAAATGACATCACACACATCTACAGTTAGTCTGGACATTTTCAGGAAAATTAAAATGTTTCTAAAATAGTTTCTGTTTCTAAAAATAGGTTTGTTTCTTACATAATCATTTCTGACCGAAGCCAAAGAAGGGTGATAGCTTACTTTTGGATCAGACTCAGTCTAGCATAATGCAGGGCTTATATGAAAGGAAACATGTATAATCTCTGTCTCAAACACATGCGTGTACTGTAGCTAGAGCCAAGCTCATTATTGCAATACCTGAAGGTGCTGTATTTTGTCTGAATGAAAGTAGGTCATTACCAGATGCTGCTAACTCTAATGACTCCTGAGGCGACTAAACTGGGCTTCGCTTTCTTGCTCAGTGTTTGTAGTATGCACTTATAATGAGCACGATAGAATTTTCAGTGTTACTTCAACTCTTACAGAGTACATATGGTCCCAACTGGACAATGTGTATTCTGTTAGAGCTGAATTAACACTGGACATTTTCCGTGTGCAGCACCATCAGATTACAGCACAAGGCACAGGTTCCCCTCCCCCCCGCAGCACAACCAAACTGAAGGAGGGTGTTCGCTCCAGCACATTTCACTTACACTGCAATACCACTATTCCTATTAACTGCCATGAGTATGGCTCTTATCGCTTCAGAGTTAAACCGGTTTTATACAAGTGTGTGAACCACCTGTGGAGGGAATTCTAAGCCACTCTGTCACCCACAATGCTAATTTATGTGGAATTACTATTATTTAAATATTCTTGACAGACTTTTAAAACAGGAGAATGAGAGAATGAGACAAATGTGTTTTTTTTTTTTATGTTGGTAAGCTACTGGAGAAAATTACTTTTACAGTCTCAGGTCATTACCAACTAGTCACCTCATTGGCAGTAAAAAGCAGCCCTATCAACTTTTTTAAAGAACTTTGAAGTACAAAATCTACAATTAAGCCCCAATTTCTATACCCAGCTCCCTCGTCATTATTTATTACCAGTTCATTACAGTGAATGGGCTTGCACATCGTAAGCAAGCTACAGACATGCATTCTGAAAAAATCACAGAAAAAATATAAAAAAACAAGGACCCATATCAGGACGACATCATTATTTTTTTGACATTTTCTTAGCAACTTGTGTTATAAATGAAAATAAAATAACAAATGAGCTCCTGGGTCAATGACAAAAACGAGCAGTTTATAATTTGAAGCGGTGGACATGGTGTGGCGTAGTTCTAAAAACGCAATATGACACAAAAATGAGTGCTCGTAAAAAAGGAACATAAACAACAGAAAATCTTGCAGAGCAGCTAATGGCCTACCTTAGTTCAGAGTTTCTGCAATGTTTGCCACATGATAAAGTAGGCCTATGTCACGCTATGCTATTTTTTAACTGTATTTAAAAGACTTAAATAGTTTGTATGTTTCCTTATATTCTTTCTTGCTCCCACAGGTTCGTCTAGTTTGCTGTTTCTAATTGTCACATGGCCTACAGTACATTGTAGCTTTCTTTGAAACGCTATTTTTACATCATCGTATATGGTCATCATGGTGGATGTAATGTCACTGTGCGAACCAAGATTAACCGAGCATTTTTTTGTTTTGTGTCAAAATTTGTCCTAATGAGCAATTGAGGTTGATGCTCCCATGATTGAAACAGGTGATACAGAACATGCTTGGACATAATAGGGAAGTAGGCAATTACATGATTATTTGAATGTTATAGATAATGAATACAAATGTCAAAGACAGGCCCAGACATAGCTATTAGAGCATAACTGCAAAGGAGAAGACATCCCCTGGATACCACTGTTCAAAAGGGCACCTATCATAAGCAAAGGTCCACTGACAGAGATCCAAGTAATCGCATCGGTCTTAAACGTGCAACAGAAGCAACATTTCTGTAATTAAAGTGTTCTGGAACACAAGCTCATCCATCTGGATTTATGAAAAGATTTAACATTGAGCTTTTAGTCAGTTTAAGTGTGGCACCGCACTACAGCAGCTATTAAGGTGCTCTAAAGTGAAGCCCACAGAACACACAGCACAGAGAACGCCATGTGAATACACTCCAAAAGCTACCCCACAATGCATTTCCTTAACGAGGACACTACTGTGCCTGCGCTCTCCTGAGCACCTCCAGTGACAGTCCATCTCCTGGGCTCCTCGCTCACGACCGTGTTGAATTCAAATCTCCCCGGGGGGGCCTAGCAGCATAAATACAACAGGCCTCAGCGTAAGATAGCGTCTGACACCCTCCTGGGAGCAGGAGCACAGGTATAGCCGTGCGCAAGGCACAGGAAGAACAGACAGGGGCCCTCGGTGAAAGCATCAGACCCCCGAGACGTCCTCGCCGCGGGAACAGCGTGCTCTGCGAAAGGCCTCTGGCTTTCAGCGCCGAGCCGCCGCCGCGGTTTCGCTCATTTCACACGTGCAGAGAATGTCAAAAATATTTACGCTTTCACCGATGAGGATGTCACCAACTAATGAGCTACGGCTCGCATATTTATTTGTGAGACACGCAACGGTGAGACTCGTCTCCGCGACTCGCGGCCACAGAAAAATCAACATGAATTAAAGATGCTGATACCTGTTGCTATGGGAACGGGCACCACCAATGAGCAGCGTGACCTTTTCCGGGACAGGGTTAATGACTGGAGTATTCCATTCCCTCAGCGTCTGGAGGTGTAACTGGGGCTCTGACAGCAGCAGAGCAGCAGCGTGGCGTATGAGTTCTCCCACTGAGAATGCTTACACATGACCACATCCTCCACAATCTGCACATGCTGAACACACTGGGCACGCTTCAAAACTTGATACATTTTCTACGACCCAACATTAGCGAGAACTCACACACTGAAAGGCCTCTACCACATAAAAGCAGAGTACATTCCATTTGGAACTAAATCTAATAGAGTATGTCTGCATTTGCCATTGCTTTCCTCTATTATTTTGTGAAAAAAACATTTTTAAATTCATTATACGGTAGTTACCCCAGCACTTGCAAAGTAACTTTTTAGTAACTTTTTTTTTTAAGTTACTAAAAAGAACATAAATCATGTAATTCAACCAACCAAAAACACAATCTATCAAGTCAAAGTAAAAGATAGCAGCTATTAAGATAAACATTCTTTCAAACATTAATGTTATGATCATCTCAGGTATTCCTGTGACACGTGCAGATGAAATGCTTGTGTGTAATCAGCCATTATCAGCTAGAACCTATCCAAAATCTTTTGAAGCATCTGCATCCACTTGTTAAGAAAAAAATAATTGGAAAATGTGAAGGTTCACAAGGAGAATTGTTATCTAGTGGTCTCATTACAAATTCAGCACAGCCCTACTTTCGCCGACAATTTTGAAAAGGTGAACTAGCCACTGCAGCCCTGTCATGTTGCCATGACAAACGGTCCGCTGTATGACAGGAAATCTTTCCTTCTGTTGTAGGTGCAGAGATGGCCGGAGTGATAATCAATAGCAGAAACAACCTCTATTAAAGCATTAATCTTCCAAGTATCATGATAAATACCTTTGGCTGCTCCACCACCGCCAAAATGTCCCGTGTACTCCATACACTTTCAGAATCCTGGTAACTGATCATGACTGCAAGCCAAGATGCATCCTAAATGACCTTTCCTCTCACCTCACTGTGACTTACATAATGGTACACTTGTCCATAGCAATCAAAGGAGAAGGACACAACAGTGTCCCTCTTTATTATTTATCTCTACTTGCTCCATTTTACAGTAGATTACAAATCTCTGATAACAGCAGGTAGAAGATGTTACCCAGCTTGCACACAAGGTTATTGCAATTTTTACAATGTTTTGTTAAAGTGATTGTGTTGCAAACATGAGCTTAAAAAATTGTCCTGAGGAAAAAACCTTTTGTTCAAGATGGCATTGTGCATCGATGTTATGGGGGAAAAAAGCTGTATAAATTAATTTATTCAACACAATATTACAATATAGTAAGCAGTTGTAAGAATGCAATCTATCAGAATATCTATCTGAAATATTATATTATACTGTGCCATGAAAAAGGGTTTGCCTTCTCTATTATTGCATTTTTGTCACACTGAATGGTTTCAGACCTTTAGACAAAATATAATATCATTTTTTCTATGAAAAAAGTTAGCAAACACCCATATTACCCATGTGAAAAAGTAATTGCCCTTTCAACTTAATAATTTAACGCAGCACCTTTAGCAGCAATAACTGCACTCAAACACTTCCTATAATTCAACAGTCTTCAACACCGCTGTGGAGGAATTTTAGCCCACTGTTCTTTGCAAAACTGTTTCATACAAATTGGTAGGTCTGTTTCAGGTCCTGCCACAGCATCTCTATTGGGTTCAAGTCAACACTTTGAATAGGCCATTCCAAAACATTTTCATTTTGTCTTTGTTTTTTTTAGCCATTAAGCTGTGGGCAAATGTGAAATGCACACTGATGTTTCTCTTAGTTAGCAGTGTTGCTACTCTCCCACGAATCCCATTTTTGCCCAGGCTCTTTCTTATTGTGGAGTCATGGACACTGACCTTAGCAGAGGCTAGAGAGGCCTCTGGTTCTTTGCATGTTCTTCTGGGATGTTTTGTGACTTCCTGAATGAATTGTCGATGCGCCCTTGGAGAAATTTTGGTTCAGCACTGTTCCAAGTGAACTCCATTTGGAAATCTCACTGTTGTTCTGTGGAGTCCCAGAGCCTTAGACATGGCTTTGTAACCCTCTCCAGACAGATATGTATCAACATCTTTTTCCTTATCTCATCTGAAATTTCCTTTGACCATGGCATAGTGTACCTTTAGATGCTTTGTGGTAACTCCTTCAATCTAGTGAGAAGGTTCAATATGAGTGAGGTTTAGATTCAGTGGGGCAGGTTGCAATCAAGCCTGGCTGAGTTCAATCAGCTGAATGTATTTATCAATTAAATTGAGTTAATTCATTGATTGAGTTACTAAAGGAGCCATTTCTTTTTTGCATGGGTGATATGGGTGTATGAGTTTTGCGTTTACTCAGTTTCCCATTGTCTAATATTACATTTTGTCTGAAGATCTGAAACTCTTCAGTGTGTCAAACATGCAATAATAGAGGAAAGCAGAAAGGGGGAAAATTATTTTTCATGGCACGGCATATTTATATAACACAGATTTGTTTCCTTCTTTATGATTTCTCTATTCCCAGAAGCAGTTTATAAGAAAGCTGATCGCTTATATCCAATTACATTTTCACAAACCCAAGATGCCCAGATGATATGCAATCATGAATGTGATATTTACACACACACATCCACCACACTAACCTGCCAGGAGGAAGTGTAGGAGACCCCTCCTTCCCAAAAAATATATATTGTTAGCTATAGCATAACTAACAAGCTAACCAGCATCATTTTTTATATCCATAAACTATCAATGTATTTATTATATCAATATATTTTTTTTCATTGTTTTTTAAGCCAAATAGATTTGACTATACATACATGAGTGAAGCAAATAGCACAAATAAATGTGCATGTGT
This sequence comes from Anguilla rostrata, assembly GCF_018555375.3. Lineage (NCBI taxonomy): Eukaryota > Metazoa > Chordata > Actinopteri > Anguilliformes > Anguillidae > Anguilla > Anguilla rostrata. Next base: position 46,122,966 of record NC_057936.1, on the reverse strand, counting down.
TTGCATATAGGGTTGCTCTCCTTTTTTAACGTGCTTACTTTTTTTGTCTGGGGAATTTGCACCTCTGATACCAGTGCTATCTGCCATTATGGTTGACTGGCAAATTATGTTTTTTTGGAAAGATAAGCACACAATGACAACACACCATTAAATACACACACACGCACACAACTTCTTTGATAATGCAAGATAGCAAATTAATAACTTGGACTGTGAAAATTGATCAGTTTTACATGGTATTCTCATTTATTCTCATTTTAAATAAAACAAAGTAAATCATTATACATTTAAAGGCCATTGCTATGGCTGCAATTGTGCAGTGGAAGTCATTGATTAACTGTAACAAGATAACGTAACAATCAAGTAACACGATTTGGATGCAATAATATATGTGCAGAGACTGCAAGCATATAATTTGACCCATTATGTCTGATATTTTTATATTTTATTGATATTTCTAAGTTGACTACATCATGCCTATGATGTTTTGTATATATTCAGCAGTAGGAATGAGCCCGATTAGCATTATGTGAAAAACCTTTGATACGCAATCTTTTTGGAGCTTTAAGTGTATGATTACATACAGCATAACCACAGTGGATTTCAGCAACAAGCCTTTTACAACAGGAGGTGGATTTCTGTCTGTGATATCTGGAACAGTTTTGCATTTTGCATGTTGGATGCCATAGCAGTTTTCTCTGCCAACTCTTGGGAGGTGGGGGGGCTTTGCTGTGAGAGCTGGGATGTGATTTGGATGCTTTCACTGAACAGCTTGGCATCTTATTGAGGCACAGGATCTCCTCCACAATGTCTGGTCCATGGTGGAACATATCACTGCCTTCCAATATACAGAAATGTCATTATGCATTTCATTGACGGTCATTCTACATTAATCCATTCAAAGCCTGTGTCAATATTCTCACTAAATAAGTGTATGTGTGATACACACACACACACACACACACACGTACACACATGCTTTACATGCAGTACATGGATCCATTGTAAGTATGATCGCAAACTCAAACTAAAAATTATTTTCACTTAAAGGCTATAAATATTATACACCAACATCAACGGCCAGTTCCATTTCCTCTTTGTGATTAGGGTTTCATAATCCCATCAAGTGAAACCTGGCAACATTAGAACAGCCAACTCACAACACTACATAACAGTTAAATATTTAAATGAGTGAATCATAAGCATAGCACAGGGAACAATCCTGTTAAAAAAGAGAACAGGACTATCATAGCAGTTATGATAGGTATGATTATGGACAGCAGATGACCATTAAATCTTTCCATGTTAGCCAAAATCAACGTCTATTCATTATGCTGCAGAGGAGGAATTTTAAAGTACAATGCAAGAAAAAATGCCTATGTGAGACAAATGTGACATAATATGAATCCATCAGTTGAAGTGGATACAACATCATGGTTTACAAGAGAAATGAATACTTGAAATGGAAAAGAAAAATCCCAATTTTACCACAGAATCTTACAGATTTATATAAATTCTAATTTTACAGTAGAAAATGTGCATGCATACTGATGGGAAGACCAATGTCATCGGTTTGTGGCTTAACAAATCTTACTTAGAATAATCAGGTGCTCTTTTGCAAAAAGAGTAAGGTATCTGGGAATATAGCATTGAAATGTTCTGTGAAGACACTGAAAGATGCTATATGTAATAATAATAATAATAATAATAATAATAATAATAATAATAAAAGCTAAGCAGCTGCAGTGATACGTTAAGTAGAAAGTTCTCAGAATGTTCCGTGGTATGTATTATTAAACACGAGAGACAGTTTGAGGCAACGCTGGGATATTGTTTCTTGAGATAGGAAGCAATGCATTCTGGATTGTGCAGGTTATATAATCTGAAATGGGTTACACAACCACAAAAAAATTATTTAAAAAATTATTATTAATCAAATAATCAAATAATAATCAAATAATTTCAAATCGAGTTGTGTTAAACGTATTAGGCTGAGGAGCAGTGGCGGTTCTTTAATGCGGGGCGCTGGGGCGCCGCCCCCCTAAATGCAAAATAATAAAAAAATTAAAATTGTTTACTCGTACAATGTGCCTGGTAGTCTGTCAGCGCCTGTCAGCATTCATTAAAAATTGATTCCAAAATTAAATTGTATTTGGTTAATTTCTGTGTGATTACATATAGCCTACTTCCTGGGTGAAGGGCGCCAGCCAAATGAGTGTGTATGTAAGTCCTTCAACTTTTTGCAAGCAGGTCACCTGAGGCTGCTCTCTAAATGGTTGCTTCAGATTTTCCACGGGGCGCAGCTCTCTGCGCCCCAGACACTCCTACTTTTATTGGCAGCGAATTGGTATTGTTCTTATGTTTTTTGATCTAATGTGATTGGACAATTCTCGATGCTACCTTTCATGTTCACACCCGCCATTAATATAACTATGCACAACTGTCACTCCTGCTCCTTAGCTAGCTGACTGGTACTTTCAGGAGATGGCAACGTCAAGTAGAACCGTGGAAATCAAAGAAAATTTGGTTATTTCCTTACAAAAACGCCCTTTCACAAGGCGTTCACTGGAAGAAATAAAGAGGATAAAGCAGCTTGGACCGGACCGACCCAATTTAGAAATTCAGCAGCAGGCAAGTGATCGAGGACAAGCCTACACCCGGGGCTTCTCCTGCTCTTGTTATGACAAACGGAGATGGCTAGCTGGATGTGGTGTAAGTAATTCCTTTCTTTGCTTTCCCTGATTGCTATTTCAAAGTGTCGGAACCGAAGCGTTGTGGACAACGACGGGGGTACAAGACCTATAACATATTTCTGAAAAGTGCAAATGGCACGAAAGTAGCCGTAGCCATCTAGACAATGAGACTATATTTTTTGGCAGGCTTAGCATTGCTGAACAGCTAGATGAAGGCTACAGGATTGGCATTAGAAGGCACAACAAAGAGGTGACAAAATCGACACATCCTGTCCAGAATAATAGACTGTGTGAAATTTTGTGGAGCCTTTGAGTTGGCTTTGCATGGCCGCGATGAGAGTGAGAGCTTCGATAATCCCATGATATTCCGTGGGTTGGTGAATTTTGTTGCCTCCTTTAAACTTCAGCATTCACATATTCACATTTTGTCCAGAAGATGGCAGCAGAAGGCTCTATAAATGTCCTTGGAGTTAGCTAATATTTTCCTATTCTTTTTATGACTTCATAGAATGTAACAGTGGAAGTAAATATGATTTTAGTAGTTCAATATTTAGAAATTGAGCTGTTCCCTGTTGGTAACTTTAGGTGATGTAGGTGAAATTGGCATTTTGTCATCTCTACATATTGTTTTATATTATTAAGGAGGGAAAAATATGTTCAAGTAGTGCTACTGGTCAGTGTTTAGGCAGCATTACAGTGTGTTGTCTTGTTTTTAGATTTATTTATTTATTTATTTATTTTATTTTATTTGCTTAGCTATGAAGTGCTGCTTCAGTTTGTTTGTCCCCCCCAAAACTGCGCCCCCCCCCCCCCTCCCCCAAATTTTTTATCACCAGCCACCACTGCTGAGGAGCTGTCCAATACGGACACTTACTGCAGCAAAGATCACAGTATCACACACCAAAAAATGGTAGATACTGAATTCATATTACTTTTCTACATAGGCTTTAACCACGACATAACGGTCGGTTAGAACAAGGTCATGGCAAAGGTACTTGAGTGACATGCACATCAGTACTGATCTTGGTGAGTGAATGCCCATGCAACCCTTTAACAACCCTTTATATCTCAATGACCTCCACTGAAAAGACAAGGTTAATCCAAGTTGAGGGAAGTCCTTTGAGGCAGAGGGTACCTTAGCAACTGCCACTGACAACACATGCTAAAGGTAAAAAAACAACACCTGGACAGACAGGTGGGGCCTTTGGCCTCAAATCCATGCTAAATTCACATGTGACAGAGCACTGAGACAGGAGCAAACATTAGCAGCTGCTCCAGGCAGTGGAAATGAACACTCATATAACTTGGCTCTTCTCTACCTAGTCCACTCAGAAATAATTAACGTTAGATAGCCACACTTTTCCAAATGTCTCGTTTTAGTCCAGAGAAGCATAAGAAAAGGAAGAAACAGAGGTCTGTTGCAAAAGATTCCACTAAAAAATAGGCATATTAAATATTAATATTCATATTAATAACTGCCCAATGACAACAGGAATTTGTAACATATGCATGTTTTATAATACTGTACTAATAACTGTAGCATGTACATTCAGGTGCTAATAGGTGAAGTTCTCACACACCAGTGTATGACCCCCACAGTATCATCAGCTCTTGAGAAATGAATGCCAACTTGATTTATAACAAACGGCAACAAGTCATTTTTTAAGAAAGTGCATGGCTGTCCAGAACAATTGAATCTAACTATTATCTAACTGAAATGTCACTGTTCCTTAAGCTTTCAGTTTAAAACAAGCGCATAGTTGCATTCCCATCTACCCCCAGTTCCCAGAATGCACTAGGGGAAGAGTCTGCCTCCTACCTATGAGTACAAGGTTGGTTCTCAGCAAAATAAAATAAAATAAAATAGATACATAAATAAATAACCTCTGCATTCAGGGGTAAAGATGTTCGTGCTATATCGGAGCATTCTGGGTTCTGCAGGATAGTTAGGAAAGCTAGATTTTGCCAGAATTACTAAACTTATGCTAAACTCAGCATAGCAATATGCATATCTACCATAGAACACATCATTTTTTCACATTGCAATGTCTTGCTTTAAGTTACAGGTTTCAACCAAAATGTCATTAAATCATAACAACTGACCTCTAGGCATTTTAGAACAGCAAAACCTCTTTTTTTTCTTTCTTTAAAATAAAAAAAATCTTTTTTTACAGAGGTTCAATTCCTGGCAAAAGAAAAATGAGAAGGTAAAAGAAACACAATTGAAGTATATTCATTCTGCAATAAAGTAAATATACGATACAGTGGCAAGAGCCTTGTTATAGCTAACCAATGATATAGTATTAATACTGCTCACTTTTAACCACTAACCCCGTTTATAGTTTATGGGAATGCCTTATTTTCTTGATGCACTAGACTAAATTGTGCTCTAAATTGTATTGATTCAAGAAAGGCCACAGGGAACATGAGATGTGTTGTGACACCAGTCAGACTGCTTTGCGATAATGGTACACAATGCTGAAAAGAATTCATTTGAAATTATTTATCAACCAAATTAACACGAGTGTGCTTGCATGCAAACACACACCATGTCAAAGCATAAAATCAGTAACGTAGGCACTGTATGTATTGTAACAATGCCTATTTGAGAATCTAATTAAACAGATAATCAGTTATTCTCTAAAATGGAGGGAGAGGGAGAGAGAGAGGGAGCGGGAGAGAGAGAGAAAGAGTACATTCATTATGTATTATATTGTAATTGCGGTAAGCCAGTATAGAAACATCAAAGTGAAAAAGCATACTGTCAATGAACTGGTGTATACTGCTTTAGAATCACTATTGTGTGTTTACATAGTGTGTCACTCAAGTGCCATAAAGCATTTAGCATTACTTACCAATGCTGGTCATGGAATATCAGCACTACTAATTTAAGGAAATAGAAACAAATTACAATAGAAATAAAATAATCATGCGCAAATAGTGTCTGTCGTGCCTGTTTTAAATCTGAACCCTTTTCAATCCTGCAGCATAATCGTGGCTAAACTAACTCCAGGTGGAGCATTAACATCCTTTTATAGCGGTGAACTAAAGAGGTAACCTAAGCACCTGAACCATTTTCAGAAACAAAAGGGATGGAAAACAATCACGCGCAGGCGATGCCCTGTGGAACCCGAGTCGGCAGAGGAGACACAACAACCTCAAAAAAGTGGTTCTACTTTCCACACAGACTATGCTGGGAACCGGAGAACAGTCGGTGTGGTGAGACATGTAAACTGTTATTATTTGAAACTAGCAGATACAAAACAACTGGATACATCTACGAGGGAAAAGCCTTGGGTTGGTCTGGTGTAGTCAGAAATATTTATATAAAGCCTGCTCAAGCAGATTGCTATTTGTACTTAAAGATGTACTTCACGTGATGTTTTTACACCGTTTAACAAGATGTCTGTCACGCCGGTTTAAATAACACAGCGTCTGCTAAGTGATTGAATTGCAATTTAATGTACTGGTCTCGGACCACGATTACATAACCGCTCACTGCTTAAGACATTTCGTCCTTTCATCTTCAGTATGTTCCAACAACAATCTTTAATTCCACGTGGATTTGCAATATACTTAAAGCCTATATGCAAAGCACGTTTAATATTGTGTTACTTTGATTATAAATTTAGTGATAATTGTGACAATTAAAACAGTCTCAGACTAAAACAGTCTAAGACCAACCTTTGATAAATAGTACAATTCGAAAACCGAAAAAACATGCAATATATGTTTGTAACTGTCTACATGCATTTACAAAGTCACAGCCACATACGTTTACATTTTAAATTATTGTACACGCTGACCGCCCTGCCAACCAGACGTTTCAACTTCAGTGTCCAGAAGAAATTCACGTTCAGCTTTAAGCTAAACATTTTGAGCATTCGGTTTTGAAGAATCCCTTTACATATGTTATTTCGTTCAAAGTTTCTGTGATCAGACTGCGTAGAAACGGCAACAAATAGCTCGTTTCTCGGGCAGAGGGTTACAAATATTTCGTCCTTTAACAGACTGTGAAATGCCAGTGAATCAGATAACACATTTTATAGAAACACGTCGAGAGCATTGCTCTTACATTGGCAAAAGGATATGTAAATATTGCCATAAACTGAACAGGCAAATTAATGAACTTACCGAATTTCCTGTCAGCGGTGACGATCAAATGGGTATGGAAAGCCAAGAGGACGATGAGAATGGAGAGAAGTGAATCCATCATTTTTATTGATCCATCGCACATATTCGTTAACACACCATTTCGTTGACCTTTTTTCTCCAAGCGATGTTGAGAGGTGGCGAAGAGAAACGAGGGGAGAAGAGGGAGAGGGGAGGATGCTGTCGACTCGGCCCCGTGCTTAACTCTCTCCTGCAGTCAGCCCCTCGTCGCGGCTGGAATCAGCACTGAGAACAGCAGCCCCTGGCCAGGCCCCTCCTTCAGGCCTGACGTCAAAATCCACATGCCGAAAGGGCCGTGGTTGCGAATTTGCGATTACAGTACAAGCCCAAATAATCACTGCATGCAACTGTGATACGAGAGAAATTTAGAAGGAGGGAAAATATAAACATATAGCGGCCATGCTAAGCAATTCGGCATGCAGAAAAAAAATAGGCAAAAGACGACGGACGAGGCTACACTGTCGCGGGCTGAATTTTGCGCAACACTGGTGTGCTGAAAAACACCCAAATATAGGGCGGATGCAGTCAATAAAATACTCCTAAATCCTGTTCATGCACAAGTACTTTATGACGACTATTCCGATAGTTCTGTGTAATATTTTGAAATATTTTAATAAGTTAGGCCGCTAGGACTACTATACAACCACTACTGACGACAACAACAACAATAATAATAATATAGGCTGCAGTTTTATATTTTAAAATATGGGCTTGAATTTAATTGCCTTGTATCAGCCCATATCTTTTTCTTGTTGCCGTATTCATGAGCTCATATGCATATCAAAAGCGATTCAATGGGAGACATTTGCATGGAGTGGACTGTAACTGACTCTTAGCAGTTTAATGTTGTCCAATAGTGTGGACTACCGATTCATGCACTTGCGTTTCATACCTCAGATTATTTGTCCTGACCACGTGCACTCTCACGTGCTATCAACAAGAACCGCACGTGGTTGATCAATTGAAGGCTACGATAGTATTTAAATATTTCAAATCAAAAATAAATAAAAAAACGTACCGAAGGTCGTATCATGTTTTTAAAAACTATTTTTCTTAATTATCTGTTTCCCCTCATTCTGAAATGCGTCATTACATAGGCTATGCTAGCTGGACCAAGGCAATCGCCAATATCAGCAGTCTAGACATGCAGGCAGTCACTTCTTTTCACTCTCTGCAGTCCAACTGAACTGTGCAGTTAATGCATTGTGAAGATTACACTTCATGTGCAACTGACACAGAGAGACTGCTGGCAGAGAAGTCAAAATCAAACTGGACATCCTAAGGTTCTTGAGAATCTGTGCCAACCAAAATCATCCCCCTTGGACAACTCTAGATTCTCTGGTCACAGCAGCACTAGCATGATTAGGTTCCTGTTCTGGACCATAGGGTGTCAGTGCACCAAAGACTAGCACCTTCCCCGTGAGACCAATACCAGGCCTTTTTTTTTTTTTGCAAGACACTTCAGTTGAGTGCCACACTCAAATTATGCATACTGAAGAATAGGTACACATGGCACAGTTACTTTGTATCAATCAAATGCATAGTCATTATTAGTCATTAAGGATGCAGTTCTCATCTGTACTTAATTATGCATAACTACGTAATTATGCATCTTGCATGGTCGAGCCATTTACACTTTGCCACGCAATAAGGGGTTGTAGCTTGGTTGTCTCTCAAATTTCAAATCTACCCGAGATCCTCCATTTTCCGGCCCATTCATGCAATGCTTATGTCTTATGATAGTCTCATTTGACATCAACGCATTTCCTGGCTTTTACGATTCAGAATTAAGTTCTGAAGTAAAATGCATAAAGGTGATCAGAGTAGCTTCAAACTAAATTTGAACCTTATAGCTTTAGTCTACACAATGCTTAATAATTATAATTTCTTACACTAATGTGCACAGAACAATAGACTGCCCATTGAATCTTTGGTTTCATTAATATTTGAAGTACTCCTTTATTCTAAATAGCACTGCATTTCCTTTGTCATTGTGCCAGACACTTAGGGTTTCATGTAGCTTTCCCCAAACTGAACAATGCAGGCTGATAACAGATTTGTCACTATAAACAAGACGTTTAGTTGGGAGGATTTAAACTGCTCATTTCATTAGACATACGAGTTAAGCAATGTTCCGCACAGATTTAATTCTAAAAATGAAAATCTCACCTACTAATTACCCAGGGTGTATGTACTTTTATTCTTAGAAAATTACAAATGAATTGCATTTGAATGCACACACATACAACCAATTATGGACTGTGCATGCACATACTGTATATACAATACCCTCTGTAATGGTGCCCTTAAATGAGGTGGGGTGGGGGGGGGGTGGGGGTGGTGCGGACGAGGACTTATGTATAAAAAGTGCTGTCATTTCTACATGGTGAAACCAACATGTATAAAAATACCCTTTAATAAAAGCTGAGAAAATACACTATAACCACATAATTGTTTCATAACAAATATACAATTGTGCAGTAGAGCCAAACTCTATGGAGGGCACGGTATGTGTGTGCGTGTGCATGCCCAAAGTTAAATGCAATAACTGCGGGAAACAAACAAACATATGCAGACCTTTTTATTCTCAATGTATTAATACAGTCTGGGCAAAATATATTTGGTCAAGTACACAAAATAACTTATTGATCGCAGGTCCACACATTTCCATTCCTCTGGCACTAGGTGCGAGGGGTGTGGGGCGCCCCCCATCACGGCATCAAAATCTCATTCACCATCCTGACAGCGGACTCATAAATGACTCTGCAACAGAAGGTAAAGCACATGATGTTACAACGGTGGCACTCCCAAAGCTCCACCAGAGAGGCCAGCCGTAATGCGGCCAGTGGAGACTCAAGCCAAGCAACGGCCTTAAATGAAAACCGCAGTAGTCAAGCCACTAGTTTCAACCACAAGGCTCAAAAGAGCAGCCCAGTCCAGTGTAACAGCAACGCTGAGAATGAACATTACACTTGAAAAGCACAGCATGGAGAAAGAAACTCAACTGAAAACAGCCTGAGGATTTACTGCAGCAAGGCATGAACTTGCATGTACATTACAGAAATGCCAAGTACATCCATGTACACTATACCACAAGATATTGGTACACTGACTTAAATGTATGGCAACAAATACACACTATATGACCAAAAGTATCTGGACACCCCTTGGTCTGGGGCTTGTTTTTCATATGTATAGAAATGGTTTTGTCGAGAATGGTGTGGGAGAACTTGACTGGCCTGCACAGAGCCCTGACCTCAACCCCATCCAACGCCTCTGGGATCAACTGGAAGGCCAACGGCAAGCCAGGCCTAATCACCCAATCAATGCCGGACCTCACTAATGCTCTTTTGGCTCAATGGAAGCAAATCCCAGCAGCAATGCTCCTACATCTAGTATAAAGCCTTCCAAGAAGAGTGGAGGTTGTTATAGCAGCAAAGGGTGGACCAACTCCATATTAATGACCATAATTCTGGATGAGATGTCAGGTGTCCACATACTTTTGATCATGTAGTGCACATTACAGAAATGCCAAGTATACCCATGTAGAATATACTGCAATATATTCAAACACTGACTTATATATTTTACAGTAGTGCATCTTCAAGAAATTATTTTAAAAAGGCGTGTGGCATGTGTGTGTATATGTGTGTGTGTGTGCACTTGTGTATGTTCAATATATTGCAGTATACTCCATTCCCAGGTGCATGGGGGCTAAATAAATGCACGGTGAATAAGAGAATACTGGAATGGAGAACAGGGGAATAAGGGAACAGGGAATAACAGAATAATGGAATAAGGGAACAATGGAACAAGGGAATTGGGAATAAGGGAACAGGGGATAAGGGAATAAGGAATAATGGAATAAGTGAATGGGGAATAATGGAATAAGGGAATAACAAAATAATGGAATAAGGGAATAACAAAATAATGGAATAAGGGAATGGGGAATAACAGAATAATGGAATGGGAATAACGGAAAAATGGAATAAGTGAATAATGGAATAAGGGACTGGGAATACAAGGACGATAAATAAGGGAATCAGGAATAAGGAATAATGGAATAAAGGAATCAGGAATAAGGGAACAGGGAATAAGGGAATAATGGAAAAAAGAATAACGGAATAATGGAATAAGGGAATTGGGAATAAGGAAACAATGGAATAAGGGAATCAGGAATAAAGTAATGATGGAATAAGGGAACGGGGAGTGGTTTACCGCTCAATACTCCCGCTATCCTCCGCTGTGATGGAGTAGTGTTTCTGCAGCTGCCTCTGCATTGGCACAGCTATGCTTTTCAGATCAGATTTCAATTTGCCTGCTAAAAACAAACAGCATGTACAAATAATTATGTGCACACCAAAATAAATGCATTTTTACTTACTTAATGTCTCTTAATCATTCACAGTGGAAGTCATAATTTGAGAAAGTGAAGCGTTCTCTGTACATATATTAGCGGTATTTTAGAAATGAAGGCCTGCTCTTCATATTAATCAGTTACAATTTCCAATGCTTAGCGTGCCCAGTTTTGACTTACTTTGTCGCACCACTGCCAAAATGTGCAAGATTGCAGCCAGTCCAGTTATTCCGTCAATTGCTTCCGATTCCACAGATGAACTGATTTCAGCCAGAAATGACCTGGGACAGAATTTACTCAGTCATGAATGTTCTGCAAAAGATCTTACATGATATAGAATGGGGCTGCCCAACCCTGCACCTGGTGATCTACCATCCTGTAGGTTTTCATTTCAACCCTGATTTTCCACACCTGATTCTACTAATTAGTAGCTCAACAAGATCTCTAGCTGTTGCATGAGGTGTGCTTTGTTAGGGGTGGAGGGAAATCCTAAAGGACGACTGATCGCCAGGAAGAGGGATGAACAACCCTGATGTAGACAGCTTTGCAGCTGTCCTTATATAACGCACCATAGAGAGCCAATATTTAGCACATTATCCATTTATTCAGCTAGATAATTCCCGAAGCAGTTAAAGTTGAGTACCATGCACAAGGACACTACGGTCTGTCTGGGAATCAAACCCGCAGCCTCCTGCTGATAAAGCCCGTAGCGCACTACGCAATTAGCCACGCTGCCGCCCGGAACGCCGGAGCACTGCGGAATTCCGCTGTTACCTGGCGACCTGGGGGGATTTGAGAACGACCGCCAGCAAGCTGCTGGACAGCGGGGGGAGGTCTCGGACGGTTTCCGGTGTCGTCACCTCCTCCGCACACGAGACCTGCGAGAGGAATCCGAGCTCAGATCTGTCGCGCAAACGCTACAAGCAGGCAGTCTCTGATTGAAACGTGAAACCGTGAAATATGAAACTTGCATAGTACGAATGTAGGGAAAACGGAATTTAGACTTCAGATGCCGCAGGCCTTACCTTGCGAAAAGAGTGCCGTATTTCCACAATGACGGCAGCAAAGAGTGTTGAAAAGACCCCGTGTATGGCCTCTGAATTGGCCGTTTTCCAGTCCTGGATGACATTGAGGAAGTCTCCCAGAACTGCCATAGTTGAATGGCAAAGCTACAACAGAAGAGAAAGCTTTATTAAACACAGCAGATCTGTACAGCTTCTTATACCAGATATACATATCTTAACACTACAGTTGCAATATTGAGGTGATCTACTAACTACCATTTACAAAAAATGAATCAATTTGGGTCAATTTTTTTGCTTATTGTGGCTGTCAAGTAAAAACATGTCACTTCAGTCATACGCACACAGAAAACTCACACCCAACTCTGCGTACTGTAAATATCATATCATAAAACAATACAATAGAACTGAACAGCTCAACAAATGCTGGTTTAAAAAGAAAAAAAAGAACTATACTATTGCTGGTAAATGAATAAAATGAATAAACCATTTCCAGCTGTTCCTGAGATTTCCTTTATTTGACATATAAAGGTTTTTTACACAACTGCGATGATAAATGTAGTTTAGAGGAGGAAACTATCCCCTATTCATTCAGTATGGAAACGATATGATCAACTCCCACATCATCCTAACTACAAACCATGTGACTGCAATAGAGAGTGCAAGTAAAAGGCATCACAATTCATGGCAGTGTGTTTACACAAGACCCTGTGCCTTTCAAAATGACCTCTGACCCCCCACTTCAGCCCATTTCTTTACCAGCAGGCCCTCTTCTGGCTGCTTGCGCAGTGTCCGCGCCACGGTCTCCAGAACCTTCTGGAAGACGTTAGCGACGACGCTGAGGAGGACGCTGAGCTGGTCGCTCGGGGTCTGGGCAGACTGGGCCAGGCAGTCTTCAGCCACCTCCTTCAGCACAGACAACAGCTGTGGCAGGCACTGGTAGCCCTTCTCTGCAAGACAGAGCACACAACTTTCCTTTAAACAACGGCCGTCAGCCAATGAGCTCGCAGTCTGTTACAGCAGGGGGCCAGCATTGAGCCAATGAGCTCAGTTTGTTACAGCAGGGGGCATGAATTGAGCCAATGAGCTCACAGTTTGTTACAGCAGGGGGCCAGCATTGAGCCAATGAGCTCAGTTTATTGCAGCAGGGGGCATGCACTGAGCCAATGAGCTTGCAGTTTGCGGCAGCAGGAGGGCCGGCACTGGTGTTAACGGGTATACTAATGGCCACCTGTGCGATGTGCCATACAAAGAGGCCTTCCTGCGCTACAATGCCAGCCTTCCATGGAACCAAGAACATGTCCTTTACAGACACGCACTGCACTACCATACAAGACAAACACAAAAGTGGAAAAATGCAGTGATAATTGGATTTCAGACCAGACTATATTTTTTAATAAAATATTACATGTCTAAAAATAGCATGATATGATTTGTATACTCGTCCGAATACTATGAAGGGTTGCCATATGCAAATAATACATTTTGCTTCAAGCAATTAGAGCATATTTCATTTTCATAAGGGACGACTCATTGCCAGTGAGCTCACAGTGCACCATGGGAAGGGAGGATATGTTATCTGATGCCACCTGAATGACACACAATGCAAAGTGACCTCCCAGTGCCACTGCCTTAGTCACATGACTGTTGCGGTTGGGTGAGGAGGGGATATTTTAAACCATAGCTTTTGAGACCTTGGGGGAGCGTAATAAGGCCAGATTGTACAGTAGCAGTCAGGACGGGCCCAGGGGCAGCAGAACGCCCAGAGCGGGGGTGTGCAAACATGTCCGCTGCTTCACCGTGCTTCCATGCTGCCATCTTAAGCACCGTTCACACCCGTCTGAGGACTGGGCGAGCAGATAAATCTGCACATTACAGCACGCGGCTTTCCACCATTTTAAAACATTCACATATTTCAAAATGATTAAAACCATTTTAAGTGACGTTAATGCTCATATCAGTAACTTAAGCCACAAGCCGTCCAGAATAAAAATTGAAAAAACAAAAAACCTCTCCATTTAGGTATAAATATCAAATTGATAGATTTTTCATTAACAAAATTATAAATTAAAGTGAAAATATTCTATTAAAACCACATTTCCATGATTGAATGTCAATTAAAGCCTTTAAAAAAAGCTAACAAACATTGCATTTACTGCAGATGAATTGTGCCAGACCAGTATACTTTCAACATGTCGGTGAAAAACAGTCAAATGAAGCAGTCCGAGTAGCATGAACGAGTAACCAATCCCGCGATCTCCAGACAGTCACCTGACAGCAGCACCACCGAACACAGGTGAAGGACCTGCCCTTTGAACTCCTCGTCCGCAAGTCCCACCATCACCATGTCTCTGCACACGGCCAGGCACGTCTGCAAACAAAGCGCATCAATTCAACATTAAAGCCAGAGCCTGAGAGCTGAGTGTCCCAGCGGAGGACAGTGCAGCGGCCAACAGCGAGCGGCACGGAGAAAATCCAGAATTCATCTGCCGTCTACTTTACCACCGACTGCGCACTTACAATTCAGGCACCCCACTGGCACTGTGAATCGGGTATTACCAAGGCCACAATAACAACAGAACAGCACATTAACAACTGAGCATGTGACCCGGGGGATGCTGATATTGAAAACAGCAGGGCGGCTCGCATGCAAAATGGTGGACGAGTCGACACATTTTGCATTCATTCCATTACTCCTTCATAAATGCCATCAAAAAAAAAAAAAAAACTTTCATATATTTCAGACATGAGGTAAGTAATGCAGGGATTCGGTGTGTAATAAACTGCATGCAGCAGCTGAGAATGTAAAATACGCTGGTTTTCCTCTGGAGGGAATGAGACAGCATGCAGGGAGGTCTGAGTATTACAAGAGGCATGGAATTTACAGACACCATATGCTTACATATGCTTATTATTAAAAACAATAATCAATCACTAGTGGGGCGTACTGTACAAGGGTAAGAGCCGCACGGAAACCTTAACATTTTTAAGCCCAAATCAGTGCATGGCCACTTTTTAACATCGATCGTTCACGAGAGACAGACCACTGGGCCTGCTTCTGTCTCATTCGCTTCAGAGAGATGGATCGACAGGAGACAGCTCACTGGGTCAGCTTCCTCTACATTCGTTTCAGAGCGACCGATCCTCAGGAGAGTCCACAGGGGCAACTTCCTCCACATCTGCTTCAGAGCGTCAAATCTGCAGGAGACAGACCACTGGGCCAGCTTCCTCTACATTTGCTTTAGAGAGACAGGTCCTCAGGAGACAGTCCACTGGGCCAGCTTCCGCCTCATTCGCTTTAGAGAGATGGAGCCCTGAGAGACAGACCACCAAGTCAGCTTCCGCCTGATTTGCTTCAGAGCGACCGATCCTCAGGAGAGTCCACTGGGCCAGCTTCCGCCTCATTTGCTTCAGAGTGTCAAATCTGCAGGAGACAGACCACTGGGCCAGCTTCCACCTCATTTGCTTCAGAGTGACCGATCCTCAGGAGAGTCCACTGGGCCAGCTTCAGTGTGACAGTAGAGAAAGGAAATCTAAACGCCGGTCCTGTGTCTCTTTGATGTGCTCTCCCATGTGCAGTGGGAAGACGCTGAAAGCCTGCTGGCTATTTATATAACAGACACCAAGCGCAGCAGACCTGCAGCCTGGAGAGCGTGTCCCTCTCGGGCTCATACGGTATTAATGAACGCCTCACTCGCAGCGCGCTCCAGCCACACCAGGGACAATGCAGAGAAAACAAATACAGCACAACTGCAGCAGCAATCCCACAGGTCCCCACGAGCGTAGCATCACAAAGCACGTCCATAACCAGCGTGCGCTAGTTATAACTTCATCACAGTTCAGTCAGCTCAAAACACGTCCTTATCCTGCAGGAATGTAGTAGTGCAGATATATTTCAATGTCAGATACGCAATGTGGACATTTTTATGCTAAAGTAAGATGTGAACATACGCGCGATGAAACGCTCTGCTTAAAAAGGTACAAAAGAAGGGAGCCTCCGGTGGGATTTGAACCCGTGACCCCCAGATTTAGTGCGCAGGCTGCGGCACCTGCACCACGCACTCACCTCCACGGCACGCTTGGCCAGCGCCAGCTGCTGCTGGGACACGCTCCCGTCGTCAGGGGCGACCATGAAGGGGAGGGCCCTCTCTGCCACCCATGCTGCAGAGTTCTCCAGGCCCAGGAAGTAGTCCCTGCCCTCCGAGAACTACAGAAGGGAGAAATAAAGACTGCTGACCCTTACAGTGCAGACCACTGCTCCCTTCTCTTAATTCCTTTCTAAAGCGTCTTGTTAACTGTTCACACCCAGCTAATAACAGTGGTGACGCTGCTCCCCAGAAACATTTCACGTGGCCTCTGAACTTTGGTTGTTTACTACCGCATCAGGAATAATTAGAGAATAAGATGAAAAGAAAGGCACTACACCACTTGGTCGTCATGACCATCATTGCGCTCGATAATGATCATTGTGATATATGTAATCACCCAGCCCTATTCCACAGGAGAGGAAAGGCAAACGCTCACCTCACCACTAGACTCAACACTTTCAACTTTTAACTGCTAAAAACTATTCCTTTTCAGGGGGGGCGCTTTCATACAGTGCCAGCAGCAAATCCTTGGTTGTGCTTTAAACTTAAGAGAGGCTCTAATAAAGGTTCAGAGAAAGGTCAAAACAAAAAGAGACTGAAGGACAGAAGTGTGAACTGGAGGAAAAGAGAGAGAGCGCTCACCTTGTGCTGGAGATGGGCGCTCAGTCGACCGTGCAGGCTGAACGCTCGCAGCGCGGTCTCTGCCTGGGCCTGGCTGCCTCCGATGTCCGAGGAGCTCAGGCAGAGGTACAGCGCGGACTGAGAAAGAGGGGAACGAGCGCAGACTGAGAAAGAGGGGAACGAGCGCAGACTGAGAAAGAGGGGAACGAGCGCAGACTGAGAAAGAGGGGAACGAGCGCAGACTGAGAAAGAGGGGAAGGAGCGTAGGGCATGAGCACTAAAGCTCAGATGCGCTCATTCTGTGCTTCAGGCCCCGCTGGAAAGGCACAAATACCCCCCCCCCCCACCCCCCTCCCCCCGCCCCCAGCGTTTCATTGCTTATGTAACCCTGCAGAACACTGAGGCCACTTTTCAACCGCCTCCCTGGCAGGTATTAATGTGAAACATTACCTCCGATGCACCGTAAGCAAGCTCTGCCAGGCTTTTCATTTCCACTGCAACAAAGCTCCTCGGTGGATTATGGGTTACATTCATAAATGAATGGGGCTAACGGCTAATGGCATTAGCATCTAGAGTGACGGGCGCTTGTCGGTTTACTCAATGCCCATCGGCCCAACGCCGCCCAGCCTGTGCTGACGTTCCTGTGACCTCAGAAGAACCCGGGACAGAGGTACCTTCCAGGAGGAGAGGGACTTGAGCAGGTGGTTGAGCTGGGTCTGCTTGAGGGCGAGGAGGCAGTCCCGTTTGGAGGTGCTGGTCAGCAGGTACTCCAGGTACTCCAGGCCCAGGTCTGGCTTCGCATCCACGGTCTCCTGGATGCGGACTCTGCGGTCAGAGTCCCTCTTCCCCTGCTGAGAGATCACAGCACCACACGTACTCACATTTAGGGCTGCAACTCCCACACGTATCCCCCGATATGGATGTAGATTCCCTCAAACTAAAGTTGGCACACTGGACTTTGACCTCATATTCACTGCTTTTGTGTCACTGAGCAAATACTTTTGCATTTAACTGTAGGTGGGATTCCACCAGGAACTAAGGATTAAATTTTTTTTTTTTTTTAAAACAACAATTAAAAAAAAAATAATTAAAAAAAAAATATATATATATATACACACATTTTTTAATAGTATCCTGAGATATTTTGATATGAGCTATGTAGTAATATCTAGTTAATGCAAGAAGGCCATTAAAAAGTTCAAAGCTGAATGTTGCTCTGAATGGGAGGGGGGTTGGGTTAATCAACAACATAAATGATAACAAAGGACAGCCGGACTGAAAAGCAGCATAGATGATGATTTTTAGGGGAGAAGAGGGGGGGGCGCACCGTTTTGCGCGGCAGGCCCTCGCTCAGCCACTCGCCGATGACCTCGGTGATGTGGGACACCTGCCCCCAGCTGCACAGGCAGTCTATGAGCGTGCTGTACTGGGACGCGGCCGCCCCGGCCTCCAGCCTGCGCAGCTTCGACAGCACCCCGCAGCTGTGGGAGAGACACAGAGGACACGTCAGCGCCCCCCGCTGGCCAGCGTCACCGCGCGGCGACGAGCCGGAGGAGCCGGACCGACCTGAAGGTGGGGACGGCGGCGGCGGGGATGAAGGAGGCGATGAGGATGAGAGGGACGGTGCAGCGCTCCTCCTGAGAAGATGAGAAACCAAACAAGCGCTCAGCTAAGGCTGGAAGCAAGGCCTGGCAGCGTCCATGTGATTGAGAAATGCACATCACATGATCACTTGGTGTTGCTGCTAATTGGCGGTCTTATCAACACCCAACAGATAACAGTAGTGCCATTTTCTCCCCAAAAGCATTTGAAAGCTTCTGAATTTTGGATGTTTACTACTGTATGAGGTACAATTTAAGAAAAGAAAAAAGAAAAAAAAAAAAGAAAGGCAACACACCACATGGTGGCGATAATTGTTACTGCATCCGATAACTATCACTGTGGTATATCGCCCAGACCTACACTCCACTCTGCCGTCCACCAACTTAAACACGCACGCTCCCACAGGAACGTGACCGAGGTTCCTTAGTACCTGAAAGACACGGAAGTACTCGGGTAGCACCCCCGCGAACTTGGCGGTTGTGTACTGCAGGGCCTCCTGGTTGAGCTCCAGGGACCTGCGGATGCTCCTCCAGAGTATGACCACCACCTCCAGCAGGCTGGCCATGGTGGCTGTGTCCTGCAGGGTGAGGATGTCCTCCAGCACCTGGGAGCCAAGGGGGCCAAAACGCAGAATAAACAAACATCAGACACAAAACAAACATCAGACACAAAAACAAAAATCAGACACAAAAACAATCATCAGACACAAAACAAACATCAGACACAAAACAAACAGACACAAAAACAAACATCAAACACAAAACAATCATCAGACACAAAAACAAACATCAGACACAAAACAAACATCAGACACAAAACAAACAGACACAAAAACAAACATCAGACACAAAACAATCATCAGACACAAAAACAAACATCAGACACAAAACAAACATCAGACACAAAAACAAACATCAGACACAAAAACAAAAATCAATGACAGCTATAAATACAGAGGAGACACCTAATACACTTCAATCTCTCTGCTGTGTTAGGCAGTTCGGCCTTCAAAGTAGTATTAATACAGATAGGCAGGCATCTCATATTTCTACATGATATTTCCACCATCTTTTGAGTGTTTTTCTTCCCACAGGGAAATGTTTTTGTACCTCATTTGCTCGTTTTTTTTAAGGGGGTTCATGCCTGGTTTTTTTAGTTTTCTCTGTAAAGTGTCTATGTTACAGTGTCTCCGTAAAAAAAAAAAAAAAATCTAGTTCAAGTGTACCTGCCCAATATAGTTAATCAAAGGCACAAAGAAGCTAACATTCAACTCAAAGTGCACGGCTCACACATCATTTGAACTCCTGCTTTTGCCAATCGATATTTTTAATTAAAGTAAGGATAAAATAGTAATTTAGGAGATATGTCCAGGCGGGAGCCTTACACTCTACTTGCAGTGCTAATACACCACTCTTACTCTGAAAGGTTTTATGAATATGGCCCCAGGAATCCTTAAGCTGCAGCACAGGGCTCTCACCTGTTAAAGAGTAACTACTACCCACCCTACAGTGTATAATAACATGGAGCTCACTAAAGCACCAATCAGAGTGTATAATAACATGGAGCTCACTAAAGCACCAATCAGAGTGTATAATAATAAGCAGCTCTCTAAAGCACCAATCAGAGTGTATAATAACATGGAGCACACTAAAGCACCAATCAGAGTGTATAATAACATGAAGCTCACTAAAGCACCAATCAGAGTGTATAATAACATGGAGCTCACTAAAGCACCAATCAGAGTGTATAATAATAAGCAGCTCTCTAAAGCACCAATCAGAATGTATAATAACATGGAGCTCACTAAAGCACCAATCAGAGTGTATAATAACATGGAGCTCACTAAAGCACCAATCAGAGTGTATAATAATAAGTGGCTCTCTAAAGCACCGATCAAGAGTATATAATAATAAGCAGCTCTCTAAAACACCAATCAGAGTGTATAATAATAAGCAGCTCTCTAAAACACCAAGCAGAGTGTATAATAACATGGAGCTCACTAAAGCACCAATCAGAGTGTATAATAATAAGCAGCTCTCTAAAACACCAAGCAGAGTGTATAATAACATGGAGCTCACTAAAGCACCAATCAGAGTGTATAATAATCAGGGTTCATACACTTTTTCACCAATGATTTTCAATGACTTTTCCATGACTTCTCCACAACCTTTAACTGAATTTCCATGACCAAAACAAATGACTTTATCTCAGCGGGACGATTTAAAATTATTTATTGTAACACTAAGTAAAATTAGGTCTGCATCTGAAACATATGGTGCCTCTCTAAAACAAATAAACACCAGACAGACACACTTAGATACATTCTTTCATTTTTTAATTCGAATAGTTTAACATTTTCGTCAATGTCTCAAACAGGGCTCGAAATTGCGACCATTTTGGTCGCATATGCTCCCAAAATTTAATCTGTGCGACTTCGAAATATAATTGGGAGCATTTGTGCGAGTGCAAATAATTGTTCTGGTGCAACCTTTTTTTTTTTTTTTTCAGTCGAACGTCTCTTTCTCTGTACATTCGCTAGTTAGTACACTCAGTATGTGCCTTGTGAGCTGACGGTGACCCTTCTAATCAATCGTGAGCTTGACATTCTTACCTTTAATGCTGATTTTAAATTGGTTAATATTAGCCTTCAATCACTCCCTTTTGCAGCGCTCCACTGTCACGCGACACAGAGAGCTAATGCGTTTACTTGTTACCTGAAGACAAAAGTTTATGTTCAATTTATTAGCGTTATCGAAAGCTGAAAAGTTGAAGCGAACGATTACGGCATTTTTATTTTTTTTGAAACATTAACGTAGCGTTTTGTGTAGCGACCCGGTTGAAACAGCTAATTTCTCCGATGCAGTTTACTGGCGGTTGATTTAATTAGCGGTATTAATGTGACGAGAAGCGCTTTGTCGTTTGAATGTATAACACGCAATTCCTTGAAGAGTCGACACATTTTAGGCGTGACAGTTTAACTGTTACTTGTAAACCGTACTGTTATTGTCGTTTTTTATCAATAAAAAATCTATTGCATATATTGTTGGTGCTCCTTACATTTTGGTGGGTGCTCCTAACTTTTTGAAATTGGTAGCACCAGTGCTACCAAGTAAAGAAAGTTCATTTCGAGCCCTGATATATAATTGAAGCTGCACTTCCCTGGCATATTGTTGGCACAGTAGGGCCTACGTTTACTAACTGCTACATTAGCAGAAGCGTGCCTGTTGGGCGTGCCTGTAAACAGACTGAGCCAGACCGAATTAACTTCTCACACCACCAAAATACCACGAAGGTTACGTGCCAATTTACGTTTTATTACTATACATACTATTTTTATGATTGGATTAATTAGCAATTGTATTTGATGCAACTGTAGCTATATTTCCATTACTTTTCCAAAACTTTTCAAAAAATATTATTTTCCATAACTTTTCCAGGGCCTGGAAATTGCATTTTAAATTTCAATGACTTTTCCAGGTTTTTCATGACCGTACGAACCCTGAATAATAAGCAGCTCTCTAAAGCACCAATCAGAGTGTATAATAACATGGAGCTCACTAAAGCACCAATCAGAGTGTATAATAATAAGCAGCTCTCTAAAACACCAATCAGAGTGTATAATAATAAGCAGCTCTCTAAAACACCAATTAGAGGTGAAGCACAACTCCCACTGATGAGAAGAGGTGACAACAACCGGTTGAGAATTGGTTGGAATTGGATACTGCAGGCTGGCATCAGCAGCTATAGGGGTCCAGACAGCAAACAGGGGGTGTCTTTAAAAACGACCCACTCGAACGCCAGCGTCTGGTCTCATTTTGAACTGCCGCCTCCGAATATGAAGTGCTTATGGTCAGATGGTTTCGGGGCGTTCGGGGTGTGGGGTAAGTGAAGTGCATTCGGACACACGAGCAGCGGTCTGACTCACGCTGGTGTTCTCCTTGTTGCTGCTCTCCGTCTCGTTCGGGTCCTCCTGCCCGTTCCGCTGAATGCAGGCGTTGAGGCAGCGCCGGATCGTCAACATCAGCTTGGCTGCGATGACAAGGCACATTAAACAAGCGGCCACACCTACTGCGCGGGAGACCAGCGTTGATCAGAGATGGAGATTACTGAAAGTCCTGATGCTGTACAGTTGTGCCCTTTAAACCTGTACTACGGCAGACTGCATACCTGTCCTCCCAGGCAGTGTCTGATGGCTACAGTTCAAAGAGAAGAAACCCCTTTATTCTCAGTTACCTTCTAAGTGCAACATCAAACCAGATTAGGGAGAATATTTAGATTAGGCACTTTAAGCATCTGACTTGCAAGAAAGAATGAATTACTCCTATGCCAAAAACGATTTAGGACAGCGATTTAGAAACATAAAACAGGACGAGACACAGAATGTGAGGTGCATCACACATGACACTGCGAGGCTTTCTTTAGTCTGCTGGGAGGAGCTCACCTATGTTGGTCGGGGCTGTGTAGGCACTTCAGCTTGGTGGGAGGAGCTCACCTATGTTGGGCGGGGCTGTGTAGGCACTTTAGCTTGGTGGGAGGAGCTCACCTATGTTGGTCGGGGCTGTGTAGGCACTTTAGCTTGGTGGGAGGAGCTCACCTATGTTGGTCGGGGCTGTGTAGGCACTTTAGTCTGCTGGGAGGAGCTCACCTATGTTGGTCGGGGCTGTGTAGGCACTTTAGCTTGGTGGGAGGAGCTCACCTATGTTGGTCGGGGCTGTGTAGGCACTTTAGCTTGGTGGGAGGAGCTCACCTATGTTGGTCGGGGCTGTGTAGGCACTTTAGTCTGCTGGGAGGAGCTCACCTATGTTGGGCGGGGCTGTGTAGGCACTTTAGCTTGGTGGGAGGAGCTCACCTATGTTGGGCGGGGCTGTGTAGGCACTTTAGCTTGGTGGGAGGAGCTCACCTATGTTGGGCGGGGCTGTGTAGGCACTTTAGCTTGGTGGGAGGAGCTCACCTATGTTGGGCGGGGCTGTGTAGGCACTTTAGCTTGGTGGGAGGAGCTCACCTATGTTGGTCGGGGCTGTGTAGGCACTTTAGCTTGGTGGGAGGAGCTCACCTATGTTGGTCGGGGCTGTGTAGGCACTTTAGCTTGGTGGGAGGAGCTCACCTATGTTGGTCGGGGCTGTGTAGGCACTTTAGCTTGGTGGGAGGAGCTCACCTATGTTGGGCGGGGCTGTGTAGGCACTTTAGCTTGGTGGGAGGAGCTCACCTATGTTGGGCGGGGCTGTGTAGGCACTTCAGCTTGGTGGGAGGAGCTCACCTATGTTGGGCGGGGCTGTGTAGGCACTTCAGCTTGGTGGGAGGAGCTCACCTATGTTGGTCGGGGCTGTGTAGGCACTTTAGTTTGCTGGGAGGAGCTCACCTATGTTGGTCGGGGCTGTGTAGGCACTTCAGCTTGGTGGGAGGAGCTCACCTATGTTGGGCGGGGCTGTGTAGGCACTTTAGCTTGGTGGGAGGAGATCACCTATGTTGGGCGGGGCTGTGTAGGCACTTTAGCTTGGTGGGAGGAGCTCACCTATGTTGGTCGGGGCTGTGTAGGCACTTCAGCTTGGTGGGAGGAGCTCACCTATGTTGGTCGGGGCTGTGTAGGCACTTTAGCTTGGTGGGAGGAGCTCACCTATGTTGGTCGGGGCTGTGTAGGCACTTTAGCTTGGTGGGAGGAGCTCACCTATGTTGGGCGGGGCTGTGTAGGCACTTTAGCTTGGTGGGAGGAGCTCACCTATGTTGGTCGGGGCTGTGTAGGCACTTTAGCTTGGTGGGAGGAGCTCACCTATGTTGGTCGGGGCTGTGTAGGCACTTTAGCTTGGTGGGAGGAGCTCACCTATGTTGGTCGGGCTGTGTAGGCACTTTAGTCTGCTGGGAGGAGCTCACCTATGTTGGGCGGGGCTGTGTAGGCACTTTAGCTTGGTGGGAGGAGCTCACCTATGTTGGGCGGGGCTGTGTAGGCACTTTAGCTTGGTGGGAGGAGCTCACCTATGTTGGGCGGGGCTGTGTAGGCACTTTAGCTTGGTGGGAGGAGCTCACCTATGTTGGGCGGGGCTGTGTAGGCACTTTAGCTTGGTGGGAGGAGCTCACCTATGTTGGTCGGGGCTGTGTAGGCACTTTAGCTTGGTGGGAGGAGCTCACCTATGTTGGTCGGGGCTGTGTAGGCACTTTAGCTTGGTGGGAGGAGCTCACCTATGTTGGTCGGGGCTGTGTAGGCACTTTAGCTTGGTGGGAGGAGCTCACCTATGTTGGGCGGGGCTGTGTAGGCACTTTAGCTTGGTGGGAGGAGCTCACCTATGTTGGGCGGGGCTGTGTAGGCACTTCAGCTTGGTGGGAGGAGCTCACCTATGTTGGTCGGGGCTGTGTAGGCCCTTTAGCTTGGTGGGAGGAGCTCACCTATGTTGGTCGGGGCTGTGTAGGCACTTTAGTCTGCTGGGAGGAGCTCACCTATGTTGGTCGGGGCTGTGTAGGCACTTCAGCTTGGTGGGAGGAGCTCACCTATGTTGGTCGGGGCTGTGTAGGCACTTTAGCTTGGTGGGAGGAGCTCACCTATGTTGGTCGGGGCCGTGTAGGCGTGCGCATGCTGGTAAAACTTCCTGGCAGCCGTGGGGTTCATCTGAATGAGCGTCACACACCGCTCGCACCACACCTCTTCCGATTGGTTGACGGGGAAGAAGGAGTTGAAAAGGAGGCTGGTGATGCGCTTGGAGACGGGGTTCGAGTCGATCGCCAGCCGGGCCAGGAGATGCTCCATAGAGCACACTTTCCAAAACTGGAAGGGAGCAGAACGACGTATGCAGCACACGTCACGTCACAGGGAGGCCCACGTCGCCGCACACCGTGCGTGAGGTCGGTGCAGTAATTCTAACGCATAATTAAAGGGCGTCAAGGACATCACTGAATTTTAAAAAAGTTTACAGTGACCTTATTTGTGAATTAATTACTTTATAATGGCCTAAGATAAAATGTTAACAGGACATTAATACATGATTTACAATCGTGCTAACAGTTTATCAGCGAGCTTGCATGCCTTGGAAAACAGAATGCTAATGGCACCATACGTCATTGCATTTTCAATGTACTAGGATGGATAGATCTAAGGGAAAAGAACATTCTAGCACAATGCGCTTTCGCAACCTTGTATTATCCACATTTAAAATCGAGCACAATCAAGGCTGCAGAGACCCTGGAGTTTAAATGCATTCCCACTTCATGACACGAGGGGCAAACCTCTCTGCATTAATATGCAACAAAATGCAATCAACGGCCTCCTTCAGAAAACATCAGCCCTTTCATTATCGCCTGGGCGAAAGTGTTTTTGAGTGCACTGCCTGTCTGCTGTACCCCAGCTGCTGATGAGGCCCACGGTAAAGAGAAAAGAAGAAATGAAATGCCACAAGAGATAAGTTGTGAAATGATGGACCTGACATTTGGAATGTCGGTTTGGGCCGCCTCCAGGTCTGCCCCGGAGGTGAAGGGTTCGAGCACACTGCGGAGGTGGGCAGAAGCACTGCTTACGGATGGATGTTCGGGGGGGGAGGAACGGGGGTGTACTCAAACTCTCAGCACCAGGGGGTGATGTGAGGAGGGCAGAAATGGCTTGTCATTAATCTTAAAAAAGGTCATCCGCAACTATCGGGAGTAAGCGGCTCGCCATGACCACGCTTCCTCTTTAAGACCTCTTCCTCTTCTTCTAGACCTCTCCGCTGCATTTGACACTGTGGACCACTCTACCCTCCTGTCCTCCCTGGCAGCAACAGGGATCCGCGGCACAGTCCTTGACTGGATTGAGTCCTACCTCTCTGACCGCTCCTTCCAGGTTGCCTGGGCGGGTAAGGTATCACCACCCCGTCCCCTCACCACCGGAGTTCCCCAGGGCTCAGTCCTTGGTCCCCTTCTCTTCTCCATGTACACCAGATCCCTTGGCCCTGTAATATCTGCCCATGGCTTGTCCTATCATTCCTATGCCGACGACACGCAACTCTTTCTCTCCTTCTCCCCATCGGACACACAGGTCCCCGCCCGCATCTCCGCTTGCCTGAGGGACATACAGAGCTGGATGGACAATCACCACCTGAAGCTCAACCCGGGAAAGACGGAGCTAATCTTTATTCCTGCTCTATCCTCTCCCCTCCTCGACTTTTCCATTTCCTTAGGGGACACCGTAGTGACATCATCACCCTGCGCCAAGAATCTCGGAGTGATGATGGACAACAGGCTGTCCCTCTCCAACAACATTGCAGCAGTAACCCGGGCATGCAGATTTTTCCTATACAACATCCGCAGAATCCGCCCCTCTCACCACCTACTCAACCCAGCTCCTGGTCCAAGCAATGGTTCTATCCCGCCTGGACTACTGCAACTCTCTTCTGGCTGGACTACCGGCATCTGCCACCAGACCCCTGCAGCTCATTCAGAATGCTGCGGCTCGTCTGGTCTTCGACCTCCCCAGACACTCCCACGTAACTCCCCTGCTCACTACCCTCCACTGGCTGCCTGTTATAGCTCGCATCAAATTCAAAACATTGGTTCTAGCATACCAGACAGTCAAGGGATCAGCCCCAGCATACCTTCACAAGATATTCAAACCCTACATGCCAGCCAGATCCCTCCGTTCTGCTACCTCAGGACGCCTAGCACCTCCCCCTCTTCGCACCTGCACTTCCAGAACACGTCTCCTGTCTGTTCTGGCCCCACGATGGTGGAATGACCTCCCTGTGGAGGTCAGAACAGCTGAGACTGTGACCCATTTCAAACGACGACTGAAGACCCACCTCTTCAGGCTGCACCTCTCCCCATCCCTCCCTTCCCCCCCTGTAAATGACTAAACTTAGGGTTGTAACTAGGCAGCTGTCTAATAGGTGACTTAGTTGATGCGCCAGTCTTAACGACTACTTGTATTTTATTTATTTTTATTTTTCCATAGATTGCGTTGTTGCCGTTCTCGTTGTTAGTGTTAATCAGTTTAACCACCAGGGTCCAAGTTGAACTATGCGGTTGTTCCCTGTACTTGGACCGGTACTTCTCTCTAGGGGTTTCGTCATACTTGTTCCTGGTTATGGTTATACACTTTGTTGTACGTCGCTCTGGATAAGGGCGTCTGCCAAATGCCTGTAATGTAATGTAATGTAAACGCTCAGTAAAGCACGAGCCTTCCGTCGCCCGTCATGCAGAGACGCTGACGAGGTTCCCCGTGTTCTCCAGGGATGAGTTCAGCTAAGCCAGGTTCCTTTATTCCCACCCGTTTTCACTACGCATTCAGACGAGCGCGGGCACCGACGCGGGCACCGCCGCGACGCGGGCTCACCTTGGCCGCCCGGACGGCTTTGATCTTGAGCAGCAGGTCCACGAAGGCCACGCGCACCTTCTCCGAGTGGTCGTGCAGGCTGTTCTTCAGCGCTGGGAGAAGCTGCTCCAGCAAGGGGTGGCACATGTTGTTGTCCAGGATGATCGTCATGCACTGAGGGGCAATCACAGCAGGGTCACGCGGCCGTGAGCGGCGGGCTCTTTTTAGCCTACCGTAGCATTTTCCCCAAACCTCCAATGCGCTCTGCCGAGCCTCTGAATAGCGCAAGATGTGAGAATCGGAATGAATCACATTTTTAGACTTGGGGTGACATAGCTCAGGAGGTAAGACCGATTGTCTGGCAGTCGGAGGGTTGCCAGTTCAAACCCCGCCCTGGGCGTGTCGAAATGTCCTTGAGCAAGACACCTAACCCCTAACCCCTAACTGCTCTGGCGAATGAGAGGCATCAATTGTAAAGCGCTTTGGATAAAAGCGCTATATAAATGCAGTCTGTCCATTTAGACCTGAGGCCCTCCCGTAATCGCTGGAGGCTGTCAGTCTAACCCAGATCGGATCACAGAGCGCCGCGGCTTTACCTTGAACACGGAGCACCGCACGTCTGCCGAGTTCACGTCCGCCGCCAGCTCCAGCACCAGCCTCTTCAGGAAGTCGGTCAGGATGGTGGGAGGGATCACCTCCCAGTACTTTGCCAGGATTTTGCAGACGCCCAGCACCGCTGTGGAGCGAACCAACGGCTGGGGGTCTTCCAGAAGAGACTGTTCAGCGCAAAAACCCAAAATCTTCAACAACAAACGTCAAAACTCCAGCTCCTCGCGAGCTTTGCAAACGTTACACGACACGTTATGATCTCAACGGTCACACTTTGACAGCAGACAGCAGGCAACAGCAAGTCCTTTCTTACTATTTGAGTTAACCAGCAGCACTTGTGGGGAAGGCAGTAACTCACAAACAGTGTGTCCAGCTGTCTCTGGATGGCGCTGTCCATCATCTCGCTGCTGAGGCTGGGGTCCTGCACGGGGAAGGCCTCGGTGAAGAGCAGGGCCGCGTTGGCGCGCACCTCTGAGTTAGCGGCCTGCGTGGGCAACACGTCAGCAGACCATCAGCGCAGATCACTAAAAGGTGCCAAATCCTGCACATTTTACACGTTGTGTTTGTCAACGCTGTCAAAAACTGCTCAGCAGTTTTCATCAAGAGCATGAAGTTGAATTCACTTAAGCCAGAAAGCCAAAAATATGTTGCTCAGGCCACGGTGTTTGAACCACTGGCACTGTATTGGAAAACAGACCCTCGTCTAGAGTGTGTAGAGATGAGAGTGGGCGGTCTGGAGCCCTATATGTACACCCACTGGAAGACATTCAGGGGCCAAACTTCTTCAGCAGTTCTTTTCACTCTGCAACGTAATTTAGCAGTTCTGTGGAACGCACTTCCCAGGAGCTCAGTTAGAAAGCCATAGCCACGCTGTACCTTCAGGCCTCTCCACAGAATGGGTTTGTAGAGCCTGTGCAGCATCTCGTCCACACCCTGCCGAAGCTTCTGCTTGTGAAAGTAGCTCAGAATCTGGACAGGGGGACAGAAGTGCACATTCACATCATTAACGCAGAAAACCCAGCTTCAGACGCTGCGCCAGAAG
Organism: Anguilla rostrata; assembly: GCF_018555375.3. Taxonomy (NCBI): domain Eukaryota; kingdom Metazoa; phylum Chordata; class Actinopteri; order Anguilliformes; family Anguillidae; genus Anguilla; species Anguilla rostrata. The sequence continues at coordinate 46,093,491 of NC_057936.1, read as the reverse complement.
CACACAGCTCTGGCCTCACGCGACCTCCACCTTCAGTACCTCACACCAGCAGCACCTCAGCTCTGCATTACAGACGTGCGAACGCTCAGAATGCTCTCTATCCAGCGATACAGCGGCTGCTGAATCTCCACCGTTCTGCATGGGCGATGACACTCTCTCTCACTTGCAGGAATGGTGGGTAATATTCAGCATCAGCCATTAAAGCGGGCAGATGAGAACACACAGGAGACGGCTCTGGCAGCGGTGTAGAGCTCACTGCGTGCATTATCACAGGCTGCCGTGTGTACCTGCAGCATTGACTTTAGCTGTACTACCTGTCTCACTTTGCCATGGACGGGGGTATTCCTGTACAAGAGAACTGCATACTGCATGAAGTCCTGGATACAGGTCGTCTCGATCTCCTAGAGCAAAACAAGATGAACAAAAACTCAGAGCACACGCCCCACCATTTTATATTATATAAAACCACACGACAATCCACAGACTGGACACATCATTGCTTTAATGTGTGTTTTTCAGGCTATCTGCCTATCTTATAAAGGGGAGAGGGTGCAGGCCAGTGTAATAACATGCAGCTATAGTGCAGGGTAACATAGCAAACTGTAGTTTGGGTTAAAACCTGTAAATATACCTGAAGGAACAAGTCAGAGGCCTTCTTCCACGCTCTGAAATATATCTCAGCCACATGATCTGTGATGACCCTACAACAAACAGAGACGATATGCACTCAGGCTAATCCACATGCGACAAAATGGTGAGCGAACAATGTAAAATATCAAACCCTTTAATTCCATCAAAGCAGAAGATGCATTGCATTAATGGACTTCACTCTGGATTTATGAAACAATTAACATTGAAAATAAGCCAATGAACAAATCTTAACTTGAGAAGTTGGGTTTATGTTTTAGCTGGCAAGGAATATTTACAATCTGCAAGTTAGTGAAGATGCTGATCCTGAAGATCACAACATGAATATACAGGCCCCAGTCACTAAACCACCAACAAAGATTAGCCAGCTTAAATGTGCAAATGAACCAAGCACAAGAAAACAGAAACTCTTCACTGATAGTGAAGCTCTCCTGTTCCTGCTGCTCAGGTGTGTGTGTGGCTAGTCACTAAAGTATCCCACAGGACAGTGAGATTAGGAGATGTGATGGCGTTTGCACACTCAGGCGGACACTCACTTGGGAAAGAACTGCAGCTGGTTTTTAATCGTCCCGTGAATCATGCCGATGAATTTCACATCCCAGCTGAACAGGAAGGTTAGAAAACGCCTTCCCTGTCAGAGCAGATACGAGAGAGAGAGACAGTAAACACGGGGATTGAGACGAGAGAGAGCGTAAGACTGAACAGATAGTGAGCGATCCCAGGGAGATAGAGAGGGAGAGAGATGGAGAGAGCAAAAGACTGAACAGATAGTGAGTGATCCCAGGGAGATAGAGAGGGAGAGAGATGGAGAGAGCGTAAGACTGAACAGATAGTGAGCGATCCCAGGGAGATAGAGAGGGAGAGAGATAGAGAGAGCAAAAGACTGAACAGATAGTGAGTGATCCCAGGGAGATAGAGAGGGAGAGAGATGGAGAGAGCGTAAGACTGAACAGATAGTGAGCGATCCCAGGGAGATAGAGAGGGAGAGAGATGGAGAGAGCAAAAGACTGAACAGATAGTGAGTGATCCCAGGGAGATAGAGAGGGAGAGAGATGGAGAGAGCAAAAGACTGAACAGATGATGAGCAATCCCAGGAAGAGAGAGAGAGAGTGCACCGAGCCAGTGGCCCAGCAGGGGGCGCAGCGCTGCAGGCGGGGGTGACGGGGGGGCTCGGCTCAGCTCACCTCCTCACGGCGGATGTGGGCCACGCTGAGGAAGCACTGCAGCAGCAGGTCGGCCACCTCTCTACTGTCCTCCGCCTCAAAGTCCAGCGTGAGCAGCACCTCGTGCAGGCTCCACAGCCTCTGCATCTCAGCCCACTGGGGGACCGGAGAGACGGGCAGACGTTACACACCGCACAGACCCGCCAGAGCGCTCTGCAGCGTCCACCCGTTTAACATCCTCCCTCTGCAGAACAGCGTCCGCTCACACCAGGAAGTAACATTCCTCACAGACTGCAACTACACCGCACTCACGAGGATGAAAATCCTTCTACCAGCAACTGGGATATCAGAGGCTGCAAATAAGCAAATATTTCTGCTAGTAAAAATGTTAGCAAAAACTTGACGTGGACTCTTTTGGAAACAAGAGGGACCCAGCTAAGGTTCTACTTTAAAATATTTTAGGAATATCAAAAATAGTAAAAGCAAATGCCGTAGTGAATCTAAATCAGAATAAATAAATTAGAAACTTATCAACAAGACTGAAGGCCTTATTGTTAGACTAATCAAATCTTCAAAAAGATACTGTAAAAATCTTTCATTGTTGGATCAAGACATTTTAGTAATGCAAAGACTCTCATGCAGTTTCATTTTAAGGGTGAACCGGCACCCGTGTAATATTATGCAAAGTCCCCTGACACAAGCCCCTGGCATCGAGAGCAACATGTGCGATTTCCCTGCGTTCAGCTGAAGGTAAATGCCTCCTTGCAGAAGTCAATGAGTTTTCATTTCTAGCTGAAAGCCACACAGGCCAGTTAAGAGCAGCGGTGAGCGCTCCATTACCGGCTTGTTGAGCATGAGGCTCTTCTCCAGGCAAAGCAGAAAGGCCGTCCTGCCCAGCTCCTCCCGCCCCTCCAGCCCCTTCACCCACCAGGCCTCACACAGCTGCTGTACCCCCTGCTGCACCAGCACCTCCGAGGCTGGCAGGCCGCTCAGAATACCTGCAGGAACACAAGCCCGTTACTAACCCTAAAACCATTACTAACTCCGCAAAACTATTACTAACCCCCTAAACACGTTACTAACCCTAAAACCACTACTAACCCCCCAAAACCTGTTACTAACGCTAACCCAAACCCGTTACTAACCCTAAAACCATTACTAACCCCCCAAAACTATTACTAACCCCCTAAACACGTTACTAACCCCAAAACCATTACTAACCCCCCAAAACTATTACTAACCCTCTAAACACGTTACTAACCCTAAAACCATTACTAACCCCCCAAAACCTGTTACAAACACTAACCCTGTTACTAACCCTGAAACCATTACTAACCCCCCAAAACCTGTTACTAACACTAACCCGTTACTAATCCTAAAACCATTACTAACCCCCCAAACCCATTACTAACCCTAAAACCATTACTAACCCCCCAAAACCTGTTACTAACACTAACCCTGTTACTAACCCCGCAAAACCTGTTACTAACGCTAACCCAAACCCGTTACTAACCCTAAAACCATTACTAACCCCCAAAACCCATTACTAACCATAAAACCATTACTAGCCCCCCTAATCCTGTTATTAACGCCAACCCAAACCCCGTTACTAACCCCAAAACCCATTACCAACCCTAAAACCATTACTAACCCTCAAAACCTGTTATTAACGTTAACCCAAACCCCATTACTAACCCCCAAACCCGATACTAACCCTAAAACCACTACTAACCCTCAAAACCTGTTACTAACCCTAAAACCATTACTAGCCCCCTAAACCTGTTACTAACCCAAACACTAACTCTAACCAAGGTTACTAACCCCCCTATACCCTAACCCCACTCCATTACTAACCCTAACTCTAGCCCTAACACCTGGAGAGACAGAACACTAATACTGCAAAGTGATACCTGGAAATAGATACCAGGACTACTACAGGGCTAACTGCAGGACAGCAACCACTAACGACGCAGTGGTCACCTGTATAGTGACCAGTACTACTGCAGGTGGTCACCTGGGAAATGTTAGCACGATACGTGATGAAGTGACCAAAAGCAAGCACATCCACACGCTTAACCTGTTTCTGTTTAAATACATGACCCCACTCACCGTTTAATATGTTGGCGCATTCCAGCAGCACACCGTAAGTGTCGTCCTCCTGGATCACAGCTACAGAGGCAGTAGCCACTGCAGTCACCCCCGCAACAACCGCCATAGTTTGTTTCTGGACAGGCAGAGAACGCCTCAATTGGATTAAAGGCATCATTAAAAAATTAATCAAAAATAAAAAACACGTCACAATATCTAGCAATTGTTTTTAAAAGCCAATGAGAATGAAATCACGCATCAGTGATAATACACATTCAAGACAATTTAAGTTTGAAGTACGGAAATATCATTCTACGAAGCCACTTTCCACAGGATAAAGTCATGCCTAACGGCTCCCTATTTCACGCTTTACTGTACATAGTTTTAGAGAATAAGTCATGCTTTTTTTGTTGAACCAAATATTAGAATGGGCAAGATACATTATCTAAGCGACTCTGACCATTGTATGCCTGTTGGTGCCAGACATGGTGGTTCCAACGTCTCACAAACAGCTGCCCTCCTGGGACTTTTTATTTTATTTTTTTTTACAGAGAATAGTGCGATAAACAAAAAACTTTCAGCAGGCAGCAATTCTGTGGCTGAAAACTTGTTAATGAGAGAGGTCCCAGGAGAATGGGCAGACTTGTTTGAACAGAAAGGCCACACATGCTCAAATAACAGCTTTTTTGTAACAGTGGTGTGCAGAATGACATCTTTAAACGCACAACACATTGAACCTTGAAGCGGTTGGGCTACAGCAGCAGAAGACCATGCCGGGCTCCTGTCAGCCAAGAACAGGAAGATGAGGCTATAGAGCGCGTGTGATCACCAAAACTGGACTGAAGATTTGTGGTGGCAATATCATGGTGTGGGGAATGTTTCTCAGCACACAGTAGACCCCTTAATACCACCTGAGCATCATTTGAATGCCAGAGTACCTAAGCACTGTTGCTGACCATGTTCATCCCTAAATAGCCACAGTCTAACCTTATTCAAATAGACACTTCCAGCAGGACAATAAGGCATGTCACCAACCACACGTCATGTATAGCTGGTTCCACGAATATGACAGTGACTTTAGCATTTCCAAAAGCGTGCACAGTCCACAGACCACAATCCAATATAGCATCATTGGGATGAGGTGGAATGGGAGGTTTGCAGCATGCATGTGTGGCTGAAAAATCAGCAGGAACAGTGTGATACTATAAAGTCAGCATGGACCAAAATCCCTTAGGAATGTTTCCAGCACCTTGTTGAATCCATGCTGTGAAGAATTCTGGCTGTTCTGGAGGCAAAAGGGGGTTCTACCCAGTACTAGATAGATGTACCTAATAAAGTGACCAGTGAGTGTATATTGTGCGTGTGAGTATGTGTGTGTATGTAAGTGTTTTTGTGTAGGTGCATGTGTGTGAGTATGTGAGTGTGTGTGCGTGCATGCGTGCGTGCATGTGCGTGTATGTGTGTGTGTGCGCATGTGAGTGTATGCATGTGTGTGTGCATGTATGCACGTGAGTGCGTGCGTGTGAGTGTGTCTGTGTGCATGTGTGTGTGTGTTCGCGTGTGTGCATGAATGAGTGCATGTGTTTGTGTGTGTGTGCGTGTGAGTGTATGTGTGTGTGCATGTATGAGTGAGTGTGTGCGCACGCGCATGTGAGCGCGTGTGAGTATGTGAGTGCGTGTGCGTGCATGCGTGCGTGTATGTGTGTGTGTGCGCATGTGAGTGTATGCATGTGTGTGTGCATGTATGCACGTGAGTGCGTGCGTCTGTGTGCATGTGTGTATGTGTTCGTGTGTGTGCATGAATGAGTGCATGTGTGTGTGTGTGTGAGTGAGTGCATGTGTGTGTGCATGTATGAGTGAGTGTGTGTGCGTGCGCGCATGTGAGCGCGTGTGAGTGTGTGTATGTGTGCATGTGCATGCATGTATGAGTGTGTGTGTGCGTGAGTGCCTGTGAGTGCGTGTCAGTGTGCGTGTATGAGTGTGTGTGTGTGCGCGTGAGTGTGTTCGAGTGTGATTGTGGGTGTGTGTGTACATGCATGTATGAGTGTGTGTGTGCGCGCGAGTGCATGCGTGTGCATGTGAGTGCCTGTGTGTGTGTGCGCGTGTGAGTGCCTGTGTGCACGTGAATGCATGTGAGTGTGTGTGCATGTGAATGCGTGAGTGTGTGCAAGTGTATGAGTGTGTGTGTGTGTGTGTGCGTGGCAACCTCACCAGGTCAGCAGACTCCTCCACTTCCATTTCGTCCTCACTGTCGTTCTCCATGCCATTGTTCCAGCGCTCCATGGGGAACGCTGCGAGCGTGTCCACCAGGAGCCTGGTCAGTCTCTCCCACAGCGCCTCCCTCTGGCCCTTCGGCAGCTCCTGCAGCACCTCCTCCAAGTCAAAAGGGTCTGCATTGTCCTTCTGGACAGCAGGAGATAAGCAGAGTTTTTAAAGAACCTATTTTTAAGTCTGCATGTGAGAAGCAGGAAATTGGACAGGCACATTAAGTACAGTGACACCAAATTTTCCAAGAGGGATTAAAGAATATTGTTATATCATTTAGTAGTGGAAAAACGAAACGTGGCACATGTATTGTTTTATAGGACAAAATACATTTTTATAGGAGACCTACGTTGGTATAGATGTGGGGAGGAAGGAAGTGCGTTATGCCAGTGTCTGAGAATCTGGTGTCACCACTGAACTACATACAGATCATTGGGTGTCACACATCGGCACTGTGTGACATCACGGTAGCGTCAGCATTTGAGACATAACCACAACAATCAAAAGTTCAAGACAGCCATGGAGATCCAGACCAAGACTGCTGGACTTAAGTATAAGCAATATGTTGTCCAGGTTTTAATGAACAAAATGTGCATACAAAACTCCCAAAGAATCAGCACAAATAATATATTCCTTAGCACTCGTTAGAACAAGGTGTAGGAAAATCTAGAATGCAATAATCCAGTTAATGACATTCACCGTTATACCGAGGTTTGCAATATGTAATGAGAGGTATTGTCAGTTGACCACCCACGTTATTATCCAGCTACACTTAAAAAAAAAAAAAAAAACAGCACTTGCCAGGCTAGCTGATTAGCTATGAAATGAGCAATTTAGCTATAGCAATACCAGCGTCAACGTTACTTACATGTAGTTGGATAAAGTTCAGGAACTCCAGTACATTTTCTTTTCTGACAGACCGTAGAAACGCTTCTCGCTTATGCATTTTCAGCTCGCTGACAATGTCTTAAAGGTGCTGGTACCGATGAAACACAAACAACGAAACAGAAATAAGCTATTGTGTGTAACTCAAAAATGTATAACAATGGAAATGCGAGTTATAAGTTAGCTAGTTGTTATCCATTTTTACTACAGCAGCTAACATTAACCATAAACAAGAATACGGTTAGTAACCTGTTAGTCTAGCTTCCTTGAAGATCACAAAATCCTTATGAATTAACGTTAGGTAGCGTTAACCAAAATGTCACGTTACTAAAGTCACTATAGCGAAATTCAATTAACGTTATTGTGCTGGACTTATTGATGAAGTTAACTAGTCTAGTTAACGCTAGTGTGACTAGCAATCCTCGTTAGCTAGCTAGCCACGGTTTCAAATCCACGGCGCAAAATCAAAACAACTTTCAAAACTTTCCCAACAGTGCCAGTTCCCCACCATGGACGCTAGATTTATCCAACTAAAATAAAACTTTCCTATGATAACCAGCCAATTATAATATTCGAAAAAACATGCACAATTATCCGGCATTTATTTTACACTTACCCTAAGACAGTTCTGGTTTGACACATACAGCTGGTAACGTTAGCCCGCGCAAAATTGAACTTCTTTGACTAGACTACGTAAGCGAGCGTACGTGCACGTTCTCGCTCATTCTTCGCTCGTGCACGAGGATGAGGTGGAATCAGGGTGGAATGCAAGAGAACCCACCCATTCAAAACCACCCAAAAAGGTGAACGTAAACCCTTTTAAAGGTCTCTGAAATTGACTCCACTTTTGAGTGTGAACTACAGTTGTTTCTAGCAATATTAAATATATTATTCTCGTAATTGTCGGACATTTGGATAGAACTCGTTTGTTGGCGATTAATGTCCACCAGATGGCGACAGGACACCACGCTAACGATGAACCTAAATTCGAGCAACGCTACCTTTACGTTACATTAGACATTTAGCATCCAGGGCGATTTATACAACATTTTACATAGCATTTACATTGTATCCAATTATACAGCTGGACATACTGAAGCAACGCAGGTTAAGTAATCTACCTTGCTAACATTCAGTTCAGTAGTGATGGTGACTTTACAGTTACAAGCATGATCATAGACACTGAGCATTCATGATGAAAGTGTGACATGAGCCTCAATCTCAGTTCCATCGTAGGATAAACCGCGCGCTGATTTAGTTTTGCTATTAAGCATAGCAATTAACACTCTGGTTAGAATGAATTTAAACAAAAACGTAACATTATAAGTCAACGTAACAATTTATGGTTGAAGCTAAATTGAATATTTCAATTCTTCGATTTTATGCACTTTGTTTTATATAAATTAATAGTTTATTATATTTGTGGGTCCATCCCAACGTCACAGTATTCGATTTGTGAGACCAGTGCGACTTTCTATTGTACAGAAGAGTTATTTTTAATGAAGCTTCGTCAAAATTCTCACCTGCAGTACCTGAACCATCGATCCATTGGTTCATTGTGAGTGAAAAATTCAAAAGAATCACAAACCATAAACTTTTAAGTAATAACAAAATAAATAACAACCTTTAAATGACCACTGAATTAATATCATATTGCCTGATTAATAACCTGTATATCCTAAATATTCACGTGAATATTAAATAATCTGGCGTCTTCTTCAAGGTTTAAGACGTGACATGCCTGTAATAACTCCACAAAGCCAGGGTAGCACAAAGAGCAATGGCTCTTTATTATTTAAAATCTGTGAGGAAACATTCTCAAACAAGGAAACGTCTTTATGCATAATAATTAAAATTTCAGACATTTACATCTTTTAATATTGTGTTTAAGGCACAAGATAAATACATATAGAAGGCAAAAGTTCTTGCATTGGAAACTGGGAGTGAGCTTGGAGATCATTTTCATTTGATGGATTAAATAGCTAATAACACTTTAGAAAACAGGAAATATGACAAATAATATATATTTTTCTGACAAAAGGGAAACAATTCCATCATTATCAACAAAATTTACAGAGCCATGGGGTCCTGTCTAAAAATGACACATACTTATAGATTGTTCTTTTTTAAAAAAAATATACAGTTGGATGAATTAATTATTAGGCCATCAAAGACATTAAGCCATATCCTTAATGACTCTGCTGTTAGTTAGGTCCCAGATACCAAAACCATTCATTTATGAAGTAACAAAGTAATTAAAGTTAATTAAAATAAATTAAACTGAGCATTCCAATGCCTCAGGGTACCATGCTCACTCCTGACTCGTGTCTATTGTATTCAACAGAATAAGAAACAATAAAAATGATTTACATGTTCCCTTCAAATGAAGGCATTGGCTCTCATTTAAGATATGAATATTGATGTTCTTTTGATGGACGTAATTATGTCAGCATGCTTTTTCAAAATGGATTCAAACCAAACCCCAGAAGATTTTATCCGTCATCCTGAGGTCACAATTTAGGGCTAAGTACTGTACATGAAAGCACAAAAAAACTTGCCCTTCGATGACCAACAAAAATACAACATGATATGAATACATACGTAAAGTACATACATTCAGCATACAGTGCACATACATGGGCAATACAATTCAATAATAAAATGTTAGTGTACTTTCACTAAATGATAACAGCAATTGTATCAAATGTTCAAACTTGATTGTAATGATGATAAAACCTTTTTTTGTGATCGAATCATTTTTTTTTTTAATAGCAGAAATCCTCATTTTCAAAGCACTATTGACCCGTGTTTCCACTACAAACTTTCAGCAGATTCATTATGATACAGTTCCTATTTACATCCCAGACACTGGCCACATAGGAAAAAATGGCAGCAAATCAATTGCAATAGATTCAGAAACATTTTTACCAAGTTCAACTGGTGTTCTTTAAATATGTAATTTTACTTACATATAACACCTCATGCTTCCCGTAACACAAGTACACAGACACATATCTGAAAAGGAACATTGGAACAAATGAAATGCTTCAAAGTAAATCATATTTGTAAAAAATTTAACTCCCGGTTGTGCATATTTTTCATATGAGTGCCCATTAGATAAAATGAAATGCCATAGAAAAGCTGATCATCTTTGCCATATGTATAAGCCGAAATAATGAAGTCCAGATGTAGGCCCATCTAGGCCTGGTGTGTTTTTCGTAATCCGTCCTCGGTAAGATCATACCTGGGTGGGGAGATGACACAGTCAGGTCCACGCATCAGAAACTAATTCTATCCTTATTTTTTTTTACTTTTTTTATTTATTTATTTTATTGAATTCCTACAATAGTTTTACAATAAAAACAAGGCAAAAGATAATTCCATGTCATGGTTTAATGGTTTACCACTGTGTCCATCCTTTGGCCATCTCCTCATGTGTCAAATCCAGCATCACCTGTGAAAGCCAGTTTGAGTCAGCATTATCAGGCAGCTACATATGAGATGCAGTGCATGATACTGTGTCATTATTTGATAACAGTCAAGAAGGAGTAGCAAATAGTGCCACAGCCACACCTTTCCCAACAGCCCTTTTTGTTTGGACAGAAGTCCTCCTCCATTCTTCACAGCAATGTCAAGGGTTCTCCTGTGCAGCTCCACTGTGGACACGCTGAACTCAAACCTGCAGAAGCACATTACAGCTCTGAAGTAGCAGCCGCTCAGCACTCTGCCGCTGGTATCACCCATGCCTGCCTCCACAAGCTGCAGCAGCAGCGCCCCCTTAAGTTTCATTACAGGAAGTACAGCCTATACTCAATTTCATGCCACAACCACTGGCAAAATATGACTACAATTCTGCATAGAACAACACTATCAATTACTGTCTCTAGGATAATAATAAAAAATGAAAAAATTGTTTGCAAGACAATTAATAAACAACTAAATAAATAAAGCTTCATTGGACATTAGTAATAATAATTTTGTGAAAAGAACTCAATAAGCCCAGAAACATTATTCGTGAGCTGGTGCTGAGCTGAGCCGTGTGCCCTAGATCTTAGGAGTCGTAGACCAGGGAGAAGCCAGCAGCCTGACGGAGAGAGACTGCTGGATAATAATAAAAGGGGACACTGCAGGCTGCAGCAAACCGTGTGACTCTTTGCTACTACAAATGCAGCGTAACTCACGTTTGGTCATACACTGGGTTTAGGGTCTTCTTCAGCATGTGGGTCTTCCTTCGGCCCGACCTGCTCTTCTCAGGAAGCAGGTAGATGCGCACATACGGGTCTGAGCCGTCCTTTGTGAAGGCAATGAGGTTCCTGAGGCCAGAAGCACAGGGCTTAGGCGTTAGGTCACTCACATACAGTTGTTTAAAATTTTGGGAGAAGACTCTTCAACACTGGAAACACTGTTCAATTATCAACTGAATCCAGCTGTATCAACTCGTCTTACTACCGTGACATTTTTTAAAGCCCAAGTTCTAATACAAGACTTTAGTATAACAGTTTCAATGGCTGACAGAAGTGGAGACAGACAGACAGACAACGTCTCAAACCGAGGTCCTGACTCACTGTGGTCATTAAAGAGCACATGACACTCATCGCAAAGAGTGGGGGGTTCCCCGGTGTCCTAGATAAATTCCCAATCTGCCAATCTCAATCTGCCACCTAAGTATCCCCTGATTTAATTGGCTAAAAACTGTTCTCTCCGTCTCCACCTCAGCTGATGTGGTGGGTGCTACACATTGGTGGTGGGTGAGGTGAGTTCCCCCTCATCACTGTAAAGCACTCTGAGCATCTGGTAAAGTGCTATATAAATGCAATGTTTCATTCATTCATTCATTCATGAGAACAGTAAGACCTGTCTTAAGACACCTGAGTGTGCCATGGAATTACTGGTCTTAACAACGGTATTTCAGTTATTGTCCGTTTGATTATTATGAAAGATAATTGTTGACCAATCAAATACATTTTTGAATGCAAAAACAAAACAAAACAAAAAAAAAATTATTGTGAAACATTTTATTAGGTGTGAGTGCGAAGGAGGTTATTCTTATGCCGGCAGTCTTTGGACTCACCGGCACGCGTGCACCACCACAATGAGCTTGTTCCTCTGGGAGCTGTGTCGAACCGTCAGCTGAATCTCCCCCAGGGGGAACTGGCTGGAGGCGGTCCCACTGCGAGCAGAGAACCAGCAGGGTTACAGACCAGAATGCATTTCACACTGCTCTCTGCAATCTACAGTCTACTGGAGCTTATGGGTAAAAAGAGGCAGCAGCATTTGTGTTCGAAGGAGGCCAGCCTATAACAGAATGTTCCAGCAGTGCAGCATAACGGTTAGGGAACTGGGCTCGTAACTCAAAATGCTGAGGGTTTTAGTCCCAGGTGAGCAGTGCTGTTGTACCCTTGTGGAATGTACTTAACCTGAACTGCTTCTGTAAACAGCCATCGATGGCAACTTGGACTACAACAGCGACATTTTTTAAAAGACAAAATCCAGTGGTGGCCGTGTGCTGAAAATAGAGAGGGTGGAAAATTTCCCTTTAAACTGATCATTGGTCACCACCTCTTCATTAATTCTGCTTCATTAACTTTTACTTGATTAAAAAGTGTGCCAACAATCTGAATAATCCAATGGCAACACACACTTCTTTCTTCACATCACAAAATCTGCAGTTCAAGATCATTTAAATAACGAAATCTGCGCATTGCAGATCTTTGTCATGAATACTCAATGAATCTGAGCTCCTAGAGTGAAGAGTAATTTTAAGCAATGTCAATAAAATGTGTTCTATTTGCAATGCAAGTAAAAAGACTTTTATTATTTGCCTATATCTGATGGTACTGAGTAGGCTATTTTGTGAATTAACTGTTGTATTGTTAATTAAGGAAAACCTAAAACAGGTTGAAGCCAAGAATCAGTTTAAGGGGAGCTTTTCTGCACCATCAATTCTCAGCTCAGCAGGCACCACTGCCAAAATATGATACAAGACTTTAATACAGCGTGTCCGTTTCAATATCTGATCGATGAGGTCACAGACTGTAAACACTGAGTGCAGTACGCCCTGTCAGAGGCACCTGTGTGTGTCGCTGAGTCACTGCTCTTAATAACGGCCTGTCTTTACGCAGCGCGCTCACTTCTGCAGCTGCCGCAGCCTCTGCTGCAGCTCCTGGGTGGCGAAGGGCATGGAGAGGTCCGAGGCGATGCTGGGCGTGGACTCCCTGTGCGCCAGGTACGGCTGCGAGCCGAAGATGGCCAGGTTGGAGGTGCTCCTCCCGGCGTCGGCCAACCGGACGGGGCTCCCCGCGAAGGCCTGCTCCGGGCTCTCCGCCCACCGCTGCGGCTCCAGGGCGGAGGCGGAGGCGGAGGTGGAGGGGGCGTGGTCGCTGGCGGGGCGGTGCGGTTCGGCGACAGGGGGCCTGAGAGGGGGTACGCTGGCGCTGGCCTTCCTCACCTGCACCAAGGACGGCTGGTCCGACGCCGTCAGCTTCTCCTGGCAGAGGATCTGCAGGAGGGCAGGGCACCGGATGTGGAGGAGCGTGTGAGGAGGAGTACATGGGGAGGAGCCCGTATGGAGGAGTGTGTGGGGAGGAGCCTGTATGGAGGAGCGTGTGGGGAGGATCTCGTGTGGAGGAGCGTGTGGGGAGGATCCCGTATGGAGGAGCATGTGGGGAGGAGCCTGTATGGAGGAGCGTGTGGGGAGGATCTCGTGTGGAGGAGCGTGTGGGGAGGAGTACATGGGGAGGAGCCCGTATGGAGGAGTGTGTGGGGAGGAGCCTGTGGGGAGGAGCGTGTGGGGAGGAGCGTGTGAGGAGGAGCGTGTGGGGAGGATCCCGTGTGGAGGAGCGTGTGGGCAGGATCCTGTGTGGAGGAGCGTGTGAGGAGGAGTGTGTGGGGAGGAGCCCGTATGGAGGAGCATGTGGGGAGGATCTCGTGTGGAGGAGCGTGTGGGGAGGAGCCTGTATGGAGGAGCGTGTGGGGAGGAGCCTGTATGGAGGAGCGTGTGGGGAGGTTCTCGTGTGGAGGAGCCCGTATGGAGGAGCGTGTGGGGAGGATCCCGTGTGGAGGAGCATGTGGGGAGGATCACGTGTGGAGGAGCGTGTGGGGAAGAGCCCGTGTGGAGGAGCGTGTGGGGAGGAGTCCGTATGGAGGAGTGTGCGGGGAGGAGACCAGATGGAGGAGCGTGTGAGGAGAAGCCCGTATGGAGGAGCGTGTTGGGAGGATCTTGTGTGGAGGAGCGTGTGAGGAGGAGTGTGTGGGGAGGAGCCCGTATGGAGGAGCATGTGGGGAGGTTCTCGTGTGGAGGAGTGTGTGAGGAGGAGGGTGTGGGGAGGAGCCCGTATGGAGGAGCATGTGGGGAGGTTCTCGTGTGGAGGAGCGTGTGGGGAGGATCCCTTATGGAGGAGCGTGTGGGGAGGAGCCCGTGTGGAGGAGCGTGTGGGGAGGAGCATGTGGGGAGGAGCCCATATGGAGGAGTGTGTGGGGAGGAGCCTGTGTGGAGGAGCGTGTGGGGAGGAGCTTGTGTGGAGGAGCGTGTGGGGTGGAGCTTGTGTGGAGGAGCGTGTGGGGAGGATCCCGTGTGGAGGAGTGTGTGAGGAGGAGCGTGTGGGGAGGATCCCGTGTGGAGCAGCGTGTGAGGAGGAGCGTGTGGGGAGGATCCCATGTGGAGGAGGGTGTGGGGAGGATCCCGTAGAGGAGTGTGTGGGGAGGATCCCGTGTGGAGGAGCGTGTGTGGAGGAGTGTGTGAGGAGGAGCGTGTGGGGAGGATCCTGTGTGGAGGAGTGTGTGGGGAGGATCCCGTGTGGAGGAGCGTGTGGGGAGGCTCCCGTGTGGAGGAGCGTGTGAGGAGGAGCATGTGGGGAAGATCCCGTGTGGAGGAGCATCAGGGGACTCACCCGCAGAGCCATCTTCAGCTTCAGGGTGCAGCTGGGCCCGGAGTTCTTCAGAGGGAAGCTCTGGTTCAGCGTCATGTCCTCCTCCTCCAGGAGTCGCAGCAGGGGGACGCTCAGGGTTCCCAGGGAACACTTGTGCTTGTCGTCCTTCACCTGTCAGCAGAGCAGCCACACCTACATCACCCGGCCTGCTCCCAGGCACTGTGCTCCATATTTACACAGAGGTGCAGGGCTGAGGTTTACCCTTGTGTATATACACAAACATGAGACTACAAACATACCTCAACCACAAGCTCCTGACATTTGGGGTTGTGGATGAGAAAGGAGAAGGCTTCTTCCCAGAGTGGTTCATTGGTCTTGTACCGTATCTGTTGAGAGGCAAAAATGTAGCAGTTCAGATCCACAGGCAAGAGCACACATTGAATTAATGATAGAACTGATGCATTTACAGCTAAAAGATATTTTAAACGTATATATAAATGTCCATTAAATAGGGACAACATAATTGCTTCCTCTTTCTACAAGACAGATACATTACAAATTATTTTTCCATAAAGCTTTTAGCATACCGACAACTGTACACTATAAACCTCGAGAAGATAACCAAAAAATCCACTATTTTATCAAGCTAACTGATAATTGCATTGCATTGCATGTATTTGGCAGACGCTTTCATCCAGCGATGTACAATGACTGGATACTGAATGTCACCAGACAACTACAGTACCAAGGTGGGATATTTACGAAATGCGCTGGTTTCAGTCCCAGGTTGCTTACCTTACTGTCGTAGGTTTTGTGCCCAACAGAAAACTGCACATAAGGGCTGGGGTCACTGCTCACTTTCTTTCCAGACTGAAAACATATGTGAATAACATTGAAAACAGCTGCACATATTGTTGTGTCTAAATTGAGCATAACACACACACACACACACACAAACACAAGCGCACTTGCGCACACACGCGCGCGCACACACACACACAAACAAACAAACAAACATGCACACATGCTCTCACACATGCGCACACACACACACACACAAACATGCACAAATACAAACAAACATGCACACGCACAGACACACAAACAAACATGCACACACATGCGCCCACACATGCACAAACACACACACACACACACACACACACAGAAGAGAAGAGAATCCTTGCCAGAAAAAAGCATGCAAAAGATTAGATATTTTTAATAACCATCATATTTATATTTATACTTTAGTTCTGCATTTTCAGACAAAGGCTCTGTCCATTAGGACACAACTACAGCGCATAATTTTTGTTTTTGCTTCCAACAAGAATGGTTGGGACCAATCAGTATCAACCTGGCTCCAGCACCCTTCATGAAGCTGAACCAGACTCTAATTAACTGTCAGTAACTGGGATGCATGTGCTGTCTGGTAGCCCGGAGACAGGGTAACAACAGGCTGAATGCACAAGTTTGCACTGAGCTGGACTAATTCTCAGTCTCAGTCCCACTATAGTACTCATCATCTAAACCAGTGTGACAGAAATACAGAGTCTTCAATATGGAAACAACAATTAAACGGAGATCTACTGTGTATCTGCCCATTGCCAGCCTTTATTCTAAAACCAACAGCAAGTTTATTAACAAGAAATAAAATAAAACTACCAATTTATTTTAAAATATGATATTGGGTCACTAGCAAAGGGTACAAAACAGCAATACTCAAAACTCTCTTCTGTGCGGACAATTTAATACCCAAAATACATTTTGACAGTAATTTAAGGTCCTTCAGGGCCAAGTGCGTGGGAGTACAGTGAGACATGAGCACAGGTGTCAAAAGGAAGTGATTAATAAATACACCCCCTACAGCTGAGAGTGTGAAATTACAACTTGATGATGATTAGCACCAGTGGTGATACAGAGCATCTGAACACAGCGTTAATCAGCAAAATGCCACAGCAAAGCACAACATGATTAGTGCCAGGAGAAGAAGGAAAGCAGAGCTAGCCAGGTGTGCATGTAAACCGTGGCTTAGCATAACACGATCTAATGAAATAAAAACGATACAACTGATCTGCAGGGGAAAATAACCATAATGGCGGCCTAACCGGTGGACATAAATGATATTCTGTTCTCTTAGCATAACCTAGCCGTCTGCATACACCGTTACGTTACCTTGTGTGCCTTATTCATTGAAGCCTGCTTCAAGCCATCGTGGTTAAATTCAAAAGGATTTCGCTTTTCAGGGAGGAGAGAAGGAACACACAGCGGGTTACAAGAGCATGCAACACCCAGCCAAGTTAATCCAGGGTCCAGAGGAACACTAAACTAAACACACCAGGACACCACGGAAAGAACCGGAACAAATGGATGGATTAAAAAGGTTAACATGTACGTCCAATCAACAGTGGTTAGTAGATAAACCCAGCTCCCAGAGAAAAAGACAGACATGGAAAAGTCAATGTAAAAAACATATGCAGACAGAAGGAGAGAAAATTTCACAGCAGGGAAAAAGCCGTCAAGAGATGTCTGCCGGGATAAGACGGATTGTTTGGAGAACTGACTGCTGGAAAACTGAGCTCCATTAAAATTAAGGCTCAAAAAAATGAATAAATAAAAATGTACGGCACTTGTGCAAGTGGGACGCAGGTGTGTGTGGCGGGGCAGACTCCCAATTTTCTCAGTTTTCAAAAATTTCCTACATACTGGGAATAGAATGTAGGCAGTATATCTACAGCATATGAGGTGAATTAGTGCCCTGTATGTTCAGACATCAGGCAAATCAGGATTCTGGAATTACTGTAAATTGTAATGTTTGTATGCTATGTTTACTTTTTCCTAATGTTGCTGATTACATATTAATGAGTGTCTTGATGCAAAACTTAATGTGAGGTTCATGTTTGTATAGGCTACTGTACACATAGCTACATGAAACTTGCCAGCTATTTTGTAGCTTTTAATGGGCTGACCACGTGTAAGATCTGCGATTGGCTATGGGACTATTTGTGGGCTCGACAAAAACTAATGCTTATGATAGGGCTATTTCATCAATAGTTGACATCGAAATTGATGACAGAGAAGCAGATAAGCTGTTCAAATTTCCCTCAAGCCTCCTCCTTCTCTTCTTTCCTCCACTCGTCTCCTCCCCTTTTCTGCACAAACCTCCGGGAAGGACACGAGTGGTAATGGTTGAGTGGAGGAAAGGAGGTGAGGACTGAAAAGTAATGGGACGCACCCTCTCTCTCTCTCCGCACTGATGGCTGTGTCAGGGACAGACACAAAGGCCACAGAATTAGCGACTAGAAGGAGTATCTGTGCACAGATGTGTCAAAATCAGGACACTGGCCATCTCCTTCAGTTCGCCCCATGTCAATGAATGACTGCTATATCTATAGGGCTTCCATCTTCCATATAGCATTCCATGAATACTTGCTATCAAGTTGCAATTAGAGGCCCCATTAAAAAAAACGAATTTATTGTGTATTTTGTATAATCATGTTAAGCAATGCAACCGTGCAATAGGGACAGTCAACATGCTACTTGTTGGCATACAAGACTTTAGTTTTGGTTGCCAAAACACCACCAAATCACACAGGTTGCTAACGGTATAATGCAAGAATACCAGGGGAGACTCACACATAACGTTTTATAGACTGAGGTAGTATTCTCACAAAAGACTAGGCCCGAAGCTCTCCTCTCGCTTAAGAATCCACACCCAATGCTCCCTTCGAAGACGCTCTTTACGGTGGGGGAGACGGAGAGAAGACAGCAGAGAGACGACACTGAGATGCTGGGGCGGAGTTTTCTAAACTCCCCCTGCTGAACCCCCATTAGCACAGACAATGCCAGAGACTACACAGGTCTGCATCACGGTGCGTAATGTGTCTGCATACAAATGATATTTCAGCATCTCTTGCAAGCCCAGAACTATGGGTTTATTTACACATCTGGCAAATCAGACCATTTAGGAGCATTGTAATGAGCAATGATGGGAACAGGCCCTTCAGACAGTCTCTGATTGTCATTTGCCTAAAACACAAAATTAATCTGCCATTACATGGAGAACGGTCCTGAGAGATCCATAGCAGAATCCATTAAAAAGAGTGGAACAGAGCTAATGAGTGTTTATGAAGCTACTCCAGATCTGGGGCGAAGGTAGAAAAGGTCAAAAAGCCATGACAAACAGGGATAGGAACAGTGTGGAAATGACAGGGCTGATGAGTTCACTGAACGACCACAACTCAAACACAAAATAAAAGGTAGACAGACAGGGGGCTGAACTATCCAGTGTAATGACTTCTGAAATACAGCGAGTCTGTCCGCAAGCCAGAAGAATGACAGTGCTTACACAGCTTATCTCAGATCGTATTGTCCATGCTGTCATAAACGACAATAAGGCTTTTGTGTCACACGAAAGCATGCACCACAGATTTATTTATTTATTTATTTATTTATTTAAAAAAAAAAAAAATTCTGCTACTGTATTTGATCCAAAAATATTTACTAATACACATTTAAAATTGAGTTGGAGGTAAAAACACAAATTTAAAATGAAGGCAAATTCACATTTAAAAAGTACATTTTTAAATCTACTCACATTAAAATGGCTCAAGCAGAAAAATACATTAGAATAAAAGTCCTTAAAATCACACAAATTACCTTGAGTATTTTCATAAAGCTAGCAGCTGTCAATACCCTCATATTATAATCAAAGCTGGATTTAACAGTGAATTTCAGTCATGGCAGATTGCTGAGTGTTACTCTTACCTACAGTAAGACAAAGTCGACTGACGAGCGCACAGGTTGGGCACGAACTTGCCTCGCCCGTCCCCCTCCCCCCTCCACCCAAACATCCCTCCATAACAGTTGGCTCACGGTGCAGGCAGCCGCTGTACTTACCGGCAGGTTCCTGGCAGAGTCCAGGTAAACCACCAGCAGCGCGGACGAGAGGCCGTCGTTGGCCTGGCCTTTGTCTGCGCGGATGCTTGTGAGGGCCTGTAGGGGCAGGAGCAGTCACAGCTAGCGGGAAGGCCTGAGGCAGGTTTAATATTCAGAGCAAGACCACAGCCAGAAATACTCAGACAGAATATCACTAAAACACAGTGCTTTTGACCTGTGAATCCCAACCCTGTTCCAGGAAATATACTCTCCAGTAGGGTTTCACTCCACCCCTAACAAAGTAAACCTCCTTCAACAGCTAGAGATTGAGAAAAGCTCATTACTATAATAAGTTTGTGCCAAATTAGAGTAGAAATGAAGACCTACAGGATGGCATGACTCCAGGAATAGGTAACCACTCCTTTGGACCCATGAAATGATGAAAAATGATTGTGTAAGCTAATATGTAGTCGTTTCTCTCCTAAATATTAAATAATTCCTCTGATGCTAGAGTATAGATTATGATTAAGATTGAAGGCGTTCGATAAAATGATCTACTGTGACTATGACTACTATGCTGTACCCTACTACTAGTGACAATAATAATAGTCATCATTTAGAAAGTGCAATAACAAGAACCACAACAATATTACTAGCGACCGCCATCGTGGCCATCGTACCTGATCAAGCTTTTCAGGAGTGGAGAGAAGGAACAGCCATTCCAAGGACAGGTGCAGCTTCCCTGTGGAGACTTCCTCCAAGTCGAACCACTGCAAAAGCAGAGAACGTTCCGGTGGCCTCATGGAATGCAGCTGCATTGCTCAAAATTTCCTCTCCATCTTCCCTCGTGTGCAACACTCAACGTCCAAAGTGTCTGCTTATATTTATTACTCTACATATTATTCCACCTCATTCAAATAGTGTGGTGACAATGGCCAACCACTTGTATTTATATAAATACACATTTGAGTGTGAACTTTTGTGTGTGTGTGTGAGACAATTTGTGTGTGTGTGTTTTCTCGTGTCTCTGAACTGAGGGAAATGGCTTTACCTGATCAACCTTCTGTTCCTTATGAAGCTCTGTCATATCAATCATCAGACTACAAGCAAACGCATAAAAGTCATCACTGCTGGGCACAAATGCATTTGAGTATGTAGATTTAACCATGCATCCTATTTAATTACCAATTATCAATTAGCCCTTCCCCACTGCAGAACCAGACCCAATCAGAGCTATGATGCTGGCAGCCAAACTGTGCTGTGACCCATGACAAATGTATTTATAAGCCATGTTCATGAATAACCCACACATATGTGGATATAAACACTGCAGTGGGACAGACAGATGGAGTATTCAGGGGAAAGTAAAGCACATATGTGGATATAAACACTGCAGTGGGACAGTCAGATGGAGTATTCAGGGGAAAGTAAGGCACATATGTGGATATAAACACTGCAGTGGGACAGTCAGATGGAGTATTCAGGGGAAAGTAAGGCACATATGTGGATATAAACACTGCAGTTGGACAGACAGGTGGAGAATTCATAGGAAAGTAAAGAGGCGAGAAAGGAGGCCTACCTGCCCAGGAAGTCGTCTCTGTCGGGGTCTTCGTCGAACAGCTCGATCTCCAGGTGCTGACCAGAGTGCTCGTACACCATGACCTGGTGAACAATTTCAGACCCTGCTCAGCTCACACAGGTCTCTTACAGAACCTCAGCAAATGACGATTCAGTTAAAAACCGATCATTGTCCATTATGAAATAATACACATCAAGGGTGTAATAATCAATTTATGCTTATTACTTAAAACGTAAAGACAATTCTACATTCAAAAAACAACTAATCACTTCGTTAAAATTGCATGGTTTATGCAATAACTGGGGCATTGACACCAGTAATAATAAATGTTTCTAGAGGACTAGGATGATCCGCCTCAAATGAGAAGTTCAGTCTGAGTTGGTTACCTCATACACCTCGTTCCATTTTGGATTAATGGTGGCTTTGATAGTCTTGCTTTGGAACAGCTGGTTTCCCAGCTGAATGACGCCATACGGGTCTGATTTCCCCTTGATCAGCCCTCCCAGGAACTTGTCTTTCCCCTCCAGATCTTGGGCTTCCAGGAAGTGGATCCTCAGTATGCCCTGATCGGACAGATGTACTCAATAACATACAGCAGGATCCTCACTATGCCACGAATGGAAAGATTATCTCATTGGCATACAGCATGAGCTGTCAAACAGGCACAGACAGCACTACATCACAGGTATGCATTTGAACCAGAGAAAATGACATCACTTTTAACCAGGACCTATGTGGGCTTGGGCTTGATTAACAGAAGGACACTCAGGGAAAACTTGTGTCTGCTGGCATTGGCCAGTAGGGGGAAGACTTCTCTCTGGATGGTAAATGGTAAATGGTAAATGGTAAATGGACTGCATTTATATAGCGCTTTTATCCAAAGCGCTTTACAATTGATGCCTCTCATTCGCCAGAGCAGTTAGGGGTTAGGTGTCTTGCTCAAGGACACTTCGACACACCCAGGGCGGGGTTTGAACCGGCAACCCTCCGACTGCCAGACAATCGGTCTTACCTCCTGAGCTATGTCGCCCCTAATGGATTAATTAGTAAAACAGTACAGATGGATGCTGGAGGTGACACCGTTAAATATGACATTACGTTTAAAAAAAGACACTGAAACAAGGATCTGACTCACTTTACTCCATATCTCTCGTGTCCATGAGGGTTTTTATGGGCCTCAGGAAAATTCTCAATCTGGTTCTCTAAATCCCCGCATTTTATCATCCCACGCTTTAATTACATAAATAAACAATTGCGTCTCCTCCTGGACTGATGCATGGAGAACAGCTGCTCAGAAACATGGCGGCCCATCCCTCACTCACATGCGCGTGAGACACTGGTTACTGGTTACTCAGACCATGAAGGGGCAGAAATGCAACGTACAAAATGAAATCCATCATTCTACCTTTCTAAAAAAGCAGGATCTTCTTTTGTAGGACCGTCATTACAGTAACAGAACCGGGAAGAGCCTCCAGCTAGCGGCTAATGTACCTTCGGCATAGGGAAGCGCAGCCGTGTCAGTTGAGCCTCGCCCACCAGCGGAATGGTGATTCGGTTGGGCAGCACCAGGTAGCTGTAGATTATGTCCTGGATCAGGCCGTCAGCGAGGCCGCTGGCAGATTCAAAAAATAAATTAATTAAAAAACGGAAAGAGAAGAGGAACGTGTCTTTACACAGCCTGCCACCTTACGAGCGGCCGGGTCACTTTTGCATTCTGGGATTGCTACAGACACGGCTGTGCGTACGAATGGGCATTTCTCTGCAGTGGGAGAGAACAGAAGCAGCGGTAGCATGGGTTAGGGTTGAGGGTGGAGTTCTGAGGGGGCGGGGCATCATCAGATACTCCCCTATCCTTTAGTGTTTTAAACAGCAAAGAAATGTACTGCAGAGCTACATCATAAAAGGAGCAGGAAGCTGGCAGAGGCGTAACAGGGTATAAATCTCGCCTCCTAACCACTGTGAAATGCTCTGAACACTGCAAAGGGGCCATACTGATCTCTACTCTTGTGCGTGAGAAGGCTTTAATAAACTTGTAAAGAAATGCGCTTTACTAATCTAAAATTACCCTGCCTCCAGTCACATCGATCCTTCCCCACCCCCCTCCACTGCTCCCATGATGCGCCTGGTTCTGGAAATGAGCACATCGATCACTACCCCCCATTTTAATATTCTCATATCTGAGCAGGGATATTTGAGCCATTTATGAGCGTGAGGTATAAATGATTGCTTTAAATGTACATCCTTCACTTGGAGCTGGTAATGGGGGGGTGGGGGGTGGTGGGCGTGGGGGGAGGGGGGGGGGGCACACCATCAGCAGAAACAGTGTCTGTGGCTATCCCAGCCCCACCCAGACAGAGCGGTGGCCTTGGTGGGAGGGGGGAGCCAGTCCTGTTCTTTAACCCCTCCCAGGGGAGATGCGAGAGATGAGCTGACAGGAGGTGAGAGGAGAGGAGAGGAGAAGAAAAGGAGAAGAGAGGAGAAGAAAAGGAGACACCCCTTGCGTCTCCCCAGCGGGAGTGCTGTGCAGATACGGGGGAGGGGGCGGGTTTCGGGCAGTGGGCGTCTCGCAGTCGCCACTCTGGGCTCACGCCGCAGCTGACAGCGCCCGTCTGCCAGGCTCTGCCACCCTGACTCACGCCTCCGTTTCTAACCGTGCCGCTAACCCGCGGCGTGCTGCCAGCGCGCCGGAAAGCACCGGATATACCCAGGGTGCACTGCAGCAGTCTCTGTCTGCAGTGGACAGAATGGAGGGGGTGAGGAAGGGGGTGGGGCATATGGGAGGGGATGTGATCAAATATGAATGATTTTTGAGAATCTGAATCACTGCATTTTGTGTAACACAGGGAAGTTCAACACACAACAATAAGCATGTATATTGCAGGAAGAGACAAGTAAAATGCCCATAGGAAGGTGTTGTTATTCAGCCCTGTCCATAGTGTACGTTCATTCACTGACATTCTCGCATAGTCAACCCTGAAGTGTCCCTTGAAAGGTTACAGCACATAAGAACATACATTAGAACTACGACAGCGGATATAAATAAATACTAAACCCATCATCAAAGAGGCACCGCAGAACTGAATCCCTGGTATGGTCAGAATGTTGCGAGGAGAGTGATACACCTTGCCACCTGAAGGGGGCAGCAGTTAACAGAACAAACCTACAATGGAGCTTCTTTTCCCTCAATGCAGTGCACCCATTTTAAAACGGACATGCAGGTACGGGGGAAAAGACAAAACAAAACAAGAACCCTGACTGAGAAAGGAGAAGCTCGTATCAACTTCCGCTCATTTCTATGAAATCCTTTTATTTCCCACTCACCACCGTGGGCAAAATATAGCAGTGTAACGAGAGTAATTACCAGGAACATGTCTCTGCAACCCAAGTCTGGTCCTACACTAACACACAAACAGAAGTGAAAAATAAACTTGGTGCATAAGAGTCAGGAAAATAAAAATATAGTGGCATAATATTCCAGTAAAATGGCTGAAAAAAACAAAAACATCCCAACTAATTGGACATCCCACATTAGCCCGAGGAGAAATTTCCACCCGCATAACAGGAAATATAAGGTGTGAATGATTTCTCTGTGTCGAAGATACAGTGAAATGGGAGGAGTCATTCCAGGTTTCAGGTTAACGGTAAGATTTTGAAATATCTTTCTAACTTATCAGAACAGCACCTATCCTGTAACAAGGATGTGTGCCACACATTAAACAGCCATACAAAGGCAGAAAACAATGGCACTAAGACACTGACACTTGATTTTGTGCTCTTAAAACAAATTGGTCTGGATTCACAGACACAGATTAAGCCTAGCGCTAGATTAAATTCCACTTTGAATGGAGATTCTCCATACAAAACTCATTTTAGCCCAAGACTAAGCTTAATCTGTGTCTGCGAAACTGGGCCATTATCTGAAAATGAACTAAAAAACAGCTCCTGGTCCATGCTTGTTATAGCTGTTAAGAACCATGTTGAAAGGCCTTTAATTACATAGCTTCTCTTGGGAATCCAAGGGCTTGCACATTAAACAGGAGGAGCAAAACCACGTGGTGTGTGAAAGTGAAGCATCCCTTTTGCATATTTGAGTCAAACAGCTGGCAGGTAGGGTGCACGTGGAGATGTGTTTCATGCTCCTGTGGCAGATGCATAAATCTCCCAGTTTGTAAGACAGTACAGCCATTTTACACAGAGAATTACTACTGAATAATCTCCAATGCCCCGATTATACTCTTAAGTGCATGCATATTAATACTGTCAAAAGCAATATTTTAATATGTGTCTCCTATTGGATTCAGCTTGTTTATCACTCGTAGAGAGCAAGCAGACTTTGCACTGCGATGTGAGGGAACAGGGACAGCGCAGGGGGAAATATTAGCCAGCTGCCACCCTGGAGCTCAGCGCACACTTCCCCCGAGCGCTCCTCATGCAACCCGCCCCACACCCGCGGCTCCACCTGCAGCTGCAGGAGGGACAGGGGGAGCTGAGCCACTCGCTGTGTGGCAGGCTCTGCGCTGGGGTGCGCTGGGGTGCGCTGGGGTGCGGTGTGAGCATGCGACTCGCTCCCCGGCCCCTGCTCTGGGTTCCCAACGAAACCGGCACCCCGCCATCTCCGGGACTGAGGGCAGCGCCCGCCCACGGAGTCCGTTAACTCCCCGTCTGTTCACCACGGCGCGCTCCACAAAGGAATCGCCACCAGAGGAACACAGTACGCCAGTAATGCCCGTTACGGCTGCAATCGCGTAAAAGGAAGCGCGGCGATGCTTTCCCCACAGAGAGAAGAGAACACAAATAACATCTACGACACTTAAAGAATGTCTGACAGCTAGTTATCGAGGAGCGGAAACTCAACTGGTCTGTAAACTGAGAAATAACCTTATGGAACACATCAGTTACTCAGTGCACACAAAGCATCGTATGCGAAAAAACCCTTACGGAAAACACTAAGCATTGTGCTGATACACTGACTAAGGGCTGCGATACTGCAGTGGCAAAGAGCTGCAGGTGGACAGGCACCTGCTGCTGGAAGCGAGCGCTGGCTGGCCCCCTCGGGGCTGCCTGACACAAAACTGAGGGCTTCAATTCAGGAGCTCCTTTCACACTGCACTGCAGTTACTGCCAAAGCCAATTTAATGAGTGGCCTCTGGCAAGACTGCTCTGCATTTCAAATGATCGGCTCTTCCTAAGCAGCTTTCCCAACATTCAAGTCACGGCATCAAAATAATGACTTTCCCAATGCAATTGAGATCAAATACGTGCTGCAAATGCATCATTTGCAAGGGCTAATGACACACAAGTATTCTACATGACAAGTCATTATTTGTTATTACAACTATAATACTACATAAACTATCTATAATGCCTAATGTGGATGACTTAATCGGGGCTTAGAAAGGACCAGGCTTCATTCAGGAGGTCTGTGGCCGTATTTAATGCAGCAGAGAGGTAGGCCAGATGCGTGATATTATTATTAGGGTCCATAATTGATATGTGAACTGATGACGAGATAATAACTCCTCATTTACCCCACCACTCTCATCCAGCCAATCACAGTGCAGGCAGGACTGGCTGGCACCTGTCCAGGCCACAGCTGCTAGGCTGATTCTCTCACACTGGGTGGATCCACATCACCCACCTGTCGTCCGGACTGAGGGGATCCCACATCACAACCCAACCCCTGTCAGTCCGGACTGAGGGGATCCCACAACAACCAACCCCTGTCAGTCCGGACTGAGGTGGATCCCACATCACAACCCAACCCCTGTCAGTCCGGACTGAGGTGGATCCCACATCACAACCCAACCCCTGTCAGTCCAGACTGAGGGGATCCCACATCACAACCCAACCCCTGTCAGTCTGGACCGAGGGGATCCCACATCACAACCCAACCCCTGTCAGTCCGGACTGAGGTGGATCCCACATCACAACCCAACCCCCTGTCAGTCGGACTGAGGTGGATCCCACATCACAACCCAACCCCTGTCAGTCGGACTGAGGTGGATCCCACATCACAACCCAACCCCCTGTCAGTCCGGACTGAGGGGATCCCACATCACAACCCAACCCCCTGTCAGTCCGGACTGAGGTGGATCCCACATCACAACCCAACCCCCTGTCAGTCCGGACTGAGGGGGATCCCACATCACAACCCAACCCCCTGTCAGTCCGGACTGAGGTGGATCCCACATCACAACCCAACCCCCTGTCAGTCCGGACTGAGGGGGATCCCACATCACAACCCCGTCAGTGCGGAAGAGCAGTGTCCCTACAGGCCCATTCGCAGGCCGCTGTGTGACTTTAAAAAGCCTGGATTACTTACTTCAATCCCGGAATGTCCAGCATATTCGTGAGGCCTGTCCAGTTAATGTCCAGCAACTGAATGGAAAAGAAAGAATACCAATCAGTCAGGGCATTAAGGCCATTCAGTTAAGACCTTCAAACAGATGAGAATATTTATATTGACACAGGCCTTGATGTAATCAATGTTTGCACTCAACTTCAACTCATAATTAATTGAAAATTTTCATTTCTATCTATCTGACCTCCACATTTTGCATAATCAATTTGTAAAGCTTAAATTTAGTTGTCAAGGTTAAGTGCAAATATTGATTGAATCCAGGCCAGAGTATGAGATGGCCATATGCAGTATCATTTCTGAAGTAAAGACATAAGCTTCTGCTGCTTATCATTTACCAGATTTGGCTACTACTGCTAACTGAAACAGAACCACAGCCGTAATCGCTGACTAGAAGTCGTATAACTGCAGGCACTTGAATAACATAAGAAATATCAGAATCATATCTGAAATATCACCACACTTCACTGCAATAGTGCAAGTAGAAACCGCCGGAAGCACTTACAGGCGAATTCCTGTTGAAATGTCATGGGGCCCCACAACCACGGCCAACGCCAGCACCCACACGCACCACCACACACACCACACACACACACACACACCAACGCAACGCGCACCGCACACCACACCGCACACACGCACCCACACACACCACGCCACAACCACCCACACACACCACGCGGCACACGCACCGCCCCCCACCACGCACCAAACACCGCCACACACACACAACACCGCCGCACACACACACACGCCATACGCACCACACACGCGCCACACACCCACACACGCACACCACGCACACAGCGACACGCGCCACACGCACACAACACAACACAACACTCCACACACACACACACACACACGCACACTGCACACACGACGACATAAACACACACGAACTGCACGCACTTCGACATAACACACATACAAAAGCACATACATCACACAAACGCACAGCACACAGCACACACACAACGCACACACCACTGCCAACAGAGCAACACACACAGCCGACACACGAGCTAGATTCGACGTGCAAACAGCGCGCAGAACACACACACAACACATGCGCACACACACACACGCCGCACACACACGCACCACACACACACGCACACACGCACACACAAACACACGTTCACACACACAGGCAAACACACGCACGCACACACACACCGCACACATGCACGCGCGCGCACACACACACGCACACACATGCGCGCACACACACACCATACCACACACACGCGCACACACACACACACACCGCGCGCACACGCACACTGCACGCACGCGCACACACACACACACCACGGGACGCGCACACACACGCATACACACACACACACACACCGCACAGCGCACACACACACACGCACACACACACACACCCACACGTAAGCACACAAGCACGCACACACACACGCGCACACACACACTGCACACACACACACACACACACACACACGACACGCACACGACGCACGCGCACACACACACACACACACACACGCAGCACACACGCAGCACACACACACACGCGCACACACACACGCGCACACACGCACGTAAACTCATTATCTGGAACCACACAAAAACCGTCTGAAACACAGTGCACTTGAATCGGTTGACACCTCTCCTACAGCACTGGACACTGCTGGGAAATACGGCCTGGTGAGCATCTCCCAGAGCACAGGTCATACACCCACACACAGCAACCACACCCAGCAACTCAACAGCAACACAACACTTACTCAACACAACCAAACCACATCAGTCAACAGTCCAGTAAATGACCAGTATTTAAAACGCAGCACACGCACGGCGGCTAATTCTGCTGCTGTAGCTTTGAGGCAGACGGCCTTACCCAGGGCTAATGGCACAGCCATTAAAGGGTGCATGATGAGAGCATGAAAAGGAGCCCTCACACAGCGGGAGGGCTAAAGCAAATAAGGGAAATACCAAGCCACCAATACTGTTATACAAAACCAGCACATTCCACAGAAATCATATCAAGCTATTTAAACAGAGTTTGCTCTCAGGGGCTTCAAAGCAGAAAAAAACCTAAGATCGGGGGAACGTTTGGTGAAATATTAAACGATCGCGAATCACGAAAGCAAACATTAGGTAGAAAAGCAGGTACTGGGACGGGGCTGCGCTCAAACCCCGATAGAGCAGTGAACTCAGGTGCGCAGCGCAACAACAACAGCGCGCGAGCGCAGGCGTGAGCGCAGACGCGAGCGCAGGCGTGAGCGCAGGTGTGAGCTTAATCACGCTCGCTCGCTCGCTCGCTCTCCGAGCTGGCAGAGAGGGGATCATTAAGGAGGGAAGCACTCCTCCGCCTGCTGCAGGGCAGGGGAAGGACAGGCTGGGACTGGAGTGCAGACACGCCCTGTATTATTCCTGAAGCTCGCTCGCCCGCCTCGCGGGCCAAACATGACATGTTCTCCCACCAGCGAGCTGTATGTGCCCTGCACTTTGCATACATGAAAATCTCAGCAAAGATTCAATTTTACCTTTGCAAATTGATACATTCTGTTCCAGGATTTATTGCGACACTAAAAAAAAAAAAAGAAGTGTGTGCCAGCTAGCAATAAATAAGAAAGCGTGTCTCCGTTTTGTTTTGTCTCTGTTTACGCAAACCCAGCATACACTATCACAGACCTTTCAACTCAAACACCACACACTTCTAAATGCTCTCTTTATGAGAATGACACACTAAACGCTATGTCACGCAGGACATTACCAAAGTGATGGACAGGCTGTAGATCACCAAATTGGCACTTCAAGCTTCTCTCTTTGTTGACCTATCTCAAGCACCTCATCTGCCAGTACATAGCCAATATTCCAAGTACAGCTAATAAAATTCCCCTTTCTCTAAACAGCTCCCATTTGTACAATGGCAATGTTACTTAAAGGGCATCTACGGTTTTCCTGATAAAACAAAATAAATCCAGGGTAAGCAATGGGACACATGAAGTACATACATAGCAGAAAAGGCCATCTACTTGCTTTCAAGTATGTGTGCCTAATCAACCATGCATACACATGCACAGCTGAACAGAGAGAACTGAAAATCACGACCAAACCACCATTGTATCTGAGAGTCGAAGGATAAATACACTCTGATGTCATTACGAGGAGACTGGGCAATTAATACCTTGAGAGCATAAACAGTTTATGCGGAACAGGTAAAGTCAAAGGGCATGTGATGCCAGAAGCTGATCAAGGAACCGCAGAGGAGAATTCCAGACACGGGCAGGAACATTACACACATTCCGATGGAGTCACAGTAAAGGGCACCGATGCTATCGAGGAAAGGAAGACTGTATTTTATATAGATCTACAACATTCCACACGCAGGACTGCATACATGGAAATCAGGCCATTTAAGAACATTTTTTAAACTAGAGCAGAAAAGATATTGATCAAGATCAGGATTTCAAAATGTGTATTTTTCCCCCCCACTCTTCTGCAGGCCCTCCGCAGTTGTGCGTTCTCCCGACTCGTGAGATTGATATGGGTGTCCAGTCTCACAGCCTCCCCTTACTTACAGTACAGCAGACAGGCTGAGGATTGGCTGTCATACTGCAGAGCCTTCCAGTTGTCTTTGAATGAGGTGGAGAAGCAGGGTGGAACGAGGTCTGCTTCTCCTACCCAGCATTTCTCCAAACAACAACCATTTCTTCCAACAAACGGAGTGAATTCACCTTCATGGGGCCACCGTACGCAGCACAGAGGAATCTTTAGTGTTCAGGAAAAATGTAAGGATCTACATCTACTGAAGTTTAATTGCTTAATCACTTTGAATTTACCAAGAGAGCACACTTGAAATAATCCGTGAATTTAAATCCTGGGCAGAAGTCAAAGGATGAATCTATTATGCTGACTGAGAACCTGGCAGTCACTGAGTCCGTGTCGCCTTGGCGATACCTACTTACATTTCTGGGTTTAAGAGGCCTTTTTTCAGACCTGCGTTTAGACCCAAAATGTGCAACACAACACAGAGCCTCAGCAGCACAATCCCTTTTCAGTTGGAGGCTTTGGGGCAGCTCTCTCAATGACAGAGGGGAAGAGAAAGAGGGGAGCAGAGCGAGAGAGAGAGACAGAGAGAGAGAGAGAGAGACAGAGTTTCCCCCTCCTGCTGCAGGCTAACCCACTTTCACTGGAACACACATCACAGCCCAAACTCGGCCAAACTCTGAAGACCAGTATAAGAGCGCGAGAGGGCCAAGAGGAGGATGGGACTGGCACACACATCCCCCGTCCCATCACACAAATAGTAACGAGGCGTCCCGGAACATTGGCGAAAAATAACTTTCTATATCTGCCACCAAAGTCGCCTCTGTCTCCCTGGACAAAAGGCTGCCTGCCCCCGCACCACTCCACCCCTCCTCGCACCCGCCCGCTGGAAATAAGGCCCGATTAAACAGGGCCCTTTCATTCCTGGCACATGCACGCTGTGTACCATAATAGCAACGGCCACATTCAGCTCATGAACTTCCTGTGGAGTCTGACGGCATGAGAACATGAGGTGGGTTTAACGCGCAGCTACAAATGCGCAACAGGAGGGCCTGTCGGAAGCAGTTTTGGCTTCAAAGGTGAACCGTTACTAGCATCTCCTCTGCAATGTGCAGAATGGGGGGGGGGGGTGGGGGGGAGGTCTTGGGGCCATTTATACAGCGTGTGTATAAAGCCTCAGCTGCTGACACTTTTACTGCTCATATGACAAAATAAATTCACCAAGGTAGGCGAAGCCTGATTTATGCCCCTATAAAGTGCTGGACTCTCCACAGGGAACATCCATCAGAGCCTGGTCACATATTGGCAGAGAGGAGGAGTGGAGTTAGTTTCTGGAAGAATGACGGCCTAATTATGCTAAGAGGCAACTGGTCTGGATTAAGGGACAGGGGACTGGTCTGGATTAAGGGACAGGGGGCTGGTCTGGATTAAGGGACAGGAAACTGGTTTGGATTAAGGGACAGGGGGCTGGTCTGGATTAAGGGACAGGGGGCTGGTCTGGATTAAGGGACAGGAAACTGGTTTGGATTAAGGGACAGGGGCTGGTCTGGATTAAGGGACAGGGGGCTGGTCTGGATTAAGGGACAGGAAACTGGTTTGGATTAAGGGACAGGGGACTGGTCTGGATTAAGGGACAGGGGGCTGGTCTGGATTAAGGGACAGGAAACTGGTTTGGATTAAGGGACAGGGGGCTGGTCTGGATTAAGGGACAGGGGGCTGGTCTGGATTAAGGGACAGGAAACTGGTTTGGATTAAGGGACAGGGGGCTGGTCTGGATTAAGGGACAGGGGGCTGGTCTGGATTAAGGGACAGGGGGCTGGTCTGGATTAAGAGGCAGGGGGCTGGTCTGGATTAAGAGGCAGGGGGCTGGTCTGGATTAAGAGGCAGGGGGCTGGTCTGGATTAAGAGGCAGGGGGCTGGTCTGGATTAAGGGACAGGAAACTGGTTTGGATTAAGAGACAGGGGACTGGTCTGGATTAAGGGACAGGGGCTGGTCTGGATTAAGGGACAGGGGGCTGGTCTGGATTAAGGGACAGGGGCTGGTCTGGATTAAGAGGCAGGGGCTGGTCTGGATTAAGAGGCAGGGGCTGGTCTGGATTAAGAGGCAGGGGGCTGGTCTGGATTAAGGGACAGGGGACTGGTCTGGATTAAGAGACAGGGGGCTGGTCTGGATTAAGGGACAGGAAACTGGTTTGGATTAAGAGACAGGGGACTGGTCTGGATTAAGGGACAGGGGGCTGGTCTGGATTAAGGGACAGGGGGCTGGTCTGGATTAAGGGGCAGGGGGCTGGTCTGGATTAAGAGGCAGGGGCTGGTCTGGATTAAGAGGCAGGGG
This sequence comes from Anguilla rostrata, assembly GCF_018555375.3. Taxonomy (NCBI): domain Eukaryota; kingdom Metazoa; phylum Chordata; class Actinopteri; order Anguilliformes; family Anguillidae; genus Anguilla; species Anguilla rostrata. Next base: position 46,059,902 of record NC_057936.1, on the reverse strand, counting down.
GCTGGTCTGGATTAAGGGACAGGGGACTGGTCTGGATTAAGGGACAGGGGACTGGTCTGGATTAAGAGGCAGGGGGCTGGTCTGGATTAAGGGACAGGGGACTGGTCTCTATTAAGAGGCAGGGGGCTGGTCTGGATTAAGAGGCAGGGGGCTGGTCTGGATTAAGAGGCAGGGGCTGGTCTGGATTAAGGGACAGGGGGCTGGTCTGGATTAAGAGGCAGGGGCTGGTCTGGATTAAGAGGCAGGGCCTGTCTGCTAGAATATACAGGAGGCGGGCTGAGTAAGTCTGGATTAAGAGGCACAGAGGCTGGTCACTGATTCAGAGGCAGGGGGTAGTTCTGGATTAAGGGACAAGAGGAACTGGTCTGGATTAAGAGGCAAGGGCTGGTCTGGATTAAGAGGCAGAGGGACTGGTCTGGATTAAGAGGCAGGGGCTGGTCTGGATTAAGGGACAGGGGACTGGTCTGGATTAAGGGACAGGGGGCTGGTCTGGATTAAGGGACAGGGGGCTGGTCATGGATTAAGAGACAGGGGGCTGGTCTGGATTAAGGGACAGGGGACTGGTCTGGATTAAGAGGCAGGGGGCTGGTCTGGATTAAGGGACAGGGGACTGGTCTGGATTAAGAGGCAGGGTACTGGTCTGGATTAAGAGGCAGGGGGCTGGTCTGGATTAAGGGACAGGGGACTGGTCTGGATTAAGAGGCAGGGTACTGGTCTGGATTAAGGGACAGGAAACTGGTTTGGATTATGAGGCAGGGGACTGGTCTGGAAGTTTCTTGCAGTAGCCAGTGTAGAAAACAAGCACATAATGTTAACTGCTTCACCTGAATTATCAAACCAAGAGAAAGACATATTTTGGCAATGTAATATAAAATATATATATATATGCCTGGCCATGAATATGATTACCCTATAATGTATCTGAAATTCTCAGAAACTGTAATGGAATGGCCCAGCGGCCTGGTGTTGAATCTGGACCGTGGCCAGCAGTCATGCCGGGCAATGGCCTGTTGGCTCTAGCGTTGTCCAGGGATTAGAGGGTTTATGCTGGTCGATCGATTTCCCACAATGCATTTCTCTCTTCTGAGCATGTGCTCTCCTGAATCGAGACACAGAATTCAGCCGTGGGGGGGGGGGCTGGAGAGCACACCTGCTGCAGAAGATCTATTGTGACACAAGTAGAGTGCAGGAGGAGAGGAGGCGGGTTAAGACAGAGAGACACAGAGGGGGAGTGTGAGAGAGAGAGAGAGAGAGTGAGAGTAAGAATGACAGAGAGAGAGTGAGAGTGAGAATGAGAGAGAGAGAGAGAGAGATGAGCCCAAAAAAGAGTCCCCTCAGCCAGCTAGTCTTGAAGCTTAGTTCATTAACCCAAACTAACACAAAACAGCCTCAAAACAGCAACATACGAACAATTAGAGTCAACCAAATTATAGCAAAACATAAAGAAAATTACATCACCTATTGGGACACACAAACAAAAACACAAAGCAAATTAGAATGCTATCGGGCCCTAAAAAGAGAGTACACTGTGGCAGATTACCTGACCACAGTGAAAGATTTAAAAACAAGGAAAATATTGACAAGATATAGACTCAGTGAACACAACCTGGCTATCGAGACAGGTAGACACCGGCAGACCTGGCTGCCCAGAGAGGACAGGTTGTGCTCATTTTGTGACACTGAAGAGGTGGAGACAGAGCTTCATTTCCTCACAAAATGTGAGAAATACAGAGAGACAAGGTCACTGTTCTTCCTCAAAATGAAAAAAATCTGCCCACAATTTGAGATGCACTCAGAGACAGAGAAGCTGCCATTCCTTTTTGGAGAAAGAAGGGAATGTGTAGATTTGGCAGCACAATATATTGCCACTTGCCACAAACTGAGGGACAGGGAGTAACATTGACACCAGAAAAGTAATATTATTATAGTTCATTGACATTTTGTATGCGTTATGTTCTAGATGTAGAATTTTATTTCTGTGGATTGTCTGGATTTTACATTTCTTCTGTTTATTGTAGTTAAATTGTTATTGCCTGTCTGTTCTATTTGTCATGTGAGTGAATGCTTTGGCAATGTAAGTGTACCCTTACCATGCCAATAAAGCTTATTGAATTGAATTGAATTGAATTGAGAGAGAGAGAGAGAGAGAGAGAGAGGGGAAAAAGAGAGAGAGAGAGAGAGAGAGAGAGAGAGAGAGAGAGATGTTCAGTTACTCACAGGTTTCTTCAGGAAGAACACGGACAGGGCTCCGACCAGCGGCATGTCTCCAAGCAACGGGTCCATGACCACCCTCAGAATACCATGAAGCTGCAGAGTCATAGATACACACACTGTTGAAAGGGCTATCTAATACACAAAAACTGACACACACACACACACACACACACACAGCTGAAAGGGCTACACACACACACACACACAGACTCTCACACTCATAAACTCACCCACACACACAAACACACACACACACACACACACACACACACACACACACACAGCTCTAATGGACCACATGCTTGCTGACTCCATGACACCTAATTAATTTGACAGGAGGTTCCCTGACATGCAGGTTTTTAAGGAATGGCTCTTAGCCTCTTTTCTCCAGTACCGCAGTCAGTGAGCCATTCCTGCTAACGAGGCAGAGAGCTGCACAGTCCTTAATTGCTTCAGTTTTCAGATGTGAACAGCCTTTAAGACACTTCACAAACAAAACACACCTTTATTTAAAAACAACAACATTACTGAAATAGTTAACTGGAGCACGCAGCTGTGCATAAAATAAGAATGCTTTTCAGAATCAGGAATCTGAAGTTCCTTAACACAGTTTATAGATCAAGTAAAGACTTTCCAGAAAGGTCTAAAGGAAGAAAAGCCAAAAAAATCCTGGTCAGTTCTGCAGCAGAAACAATCATGCTCATAAATATGTACTGTAGAAGGCACATTTGGGGAAATTGCCTTTAAATTTTAAACAGCTCTTATCACCCAAATGATATATATTATAATATACCCAAATGGAACATCATAGGAGTGAAAACATAACCAAGCTGAACAGCGCTTTTTTATTAATTCATTTGCTGATAATGGAAGATTTTTCATTTTTCCACGAAGGATAGCATCAGCACATTTCCTCATTTCAGTTTTTTTTAATTAGCCAATAAAAAATTTTATGGTCCACATGAGCTCAGAATACGTTCAAATTGGATAAAAGAAAAAACATAATAAAAATTAAATGAATACACAACCTGGCTTTGCATGCTTTCTTTGCGCGTGTGTGTGTGTGTGTGTGTGTGTGTATGTGCGTGCGTGCGTGCGTGCGTGCGTGCGTGCGTAGGCATGTGTGTGTGTGTGTGTGTGTGTGTGTGTGTGCATGCGTGTTTGCATAGGTGTGTCTGTGTGTGTGTAAAATGGCATACACTACATGAAAAGGTTTTGACAAAAAGATGCAAAGCACATGGTTAAACACATGTGAACAGATAGCATTTCTGTGTCTCCTGCATCCTCTTCCTTGTATGTAAAACCCTGCTGTACAGCGTGCACATCCACCTGGTACACAGACAGGAAACCCAAAGACTCGGGCCTCTCTCTGACCTCCGATCACCTCCTCAGGTACTGACATAATCACTGCACTGACACATGTACTGTCAACGGGTGGCTGAGTGACCATACATTACTGTATCACCATAGGGAGCGCACAGCCCTAGCCTGAAACAGGAACACAAGCAATTTTAGAAAAAGAGCCAATGAGAGTATCACCTGGATGCTCTTGATGCCAGCTCTGCAGTAGTACCTTTTGATGTCGACGTCGATTTCTGTGTTTCCCACAAAGCTGAAAAAAGAGCGCAAAATAAAAATAATCAATCCATCAATCAAAGCCCGCCGAGCGCTGAAGCACCACACCGTGACATGGAGACGCGCTGGTCACCTGATCTGCAGATCCATGATGATTTGTCGCTTGTCGACATTCTCGGTGTACACCTTGACCCCGTTAATCCTCAGGGGCTGGGCAGAGACAGACAAAGATGCGTCAGGGTGCGCAAGCATCACCGTGGGGGGAGACTCAGCCGCCGTTGGGCCAGACAACCTGGGCCCACTGGAATATTATCTCCTCTTATTGCAATTTTTGGCTCAGAGTAGGGGAGCGCTATTTTATAGCATTATTAGCTTTGAATGCAGACAGCAACGAAGGCTAATAAACAAACTCAATTGATGAAATGGGTGAATTTTTATGGCAATGTAAACTATTGAGTATCTGTGCAAATTTATTTTTATGCTTTTTAGATCATTATCTCTGCAGTAGGTATGGAGCACAAAGAGAACAGCCACCGTCAAAACAAACTACACACGCACATTATGTTCATAATGCCATTATTCTGCGGCATAATAGAAAAGAACACTCCCATAAGGCACACTTAGAAAAAGGAGTCAGCAGCCAATTGGAACATATTTCTCAGCCAATTAAATGCATGGCTGCTACATAAACTATACAAATAAAACCACGCTGGGAGTCAATCATCCTAAAGCATTCTGGTCTTTTCAGTTGTATGAGCCATCCCTTCTCATTGCTCTTCAAGAACAAAAGCAGGGCAGTTCCTCAAAAGCAGAGGAGTCTGAACAATGGCGATGCATGTGCACACATTCCTAAGGGTTTCGCAAACCAACATATGATACAATGAATCATGAAATGTGTATGGAGTTATACAGGCGTTACGAAAAAACAAGTTTCGAATAGGCAGAGCATTTCCTGGAAACGTGGTCAGGAGCACGGGGATACGGTTAACACATTCCTAACAGGTTCAGATAGGACGGCTCAGGACACGCTGAGGTCAAACAAGCAGGGAAATCTGCCGGCGCACATTATTAAGACCAAAGCTCCGGGGTGGAGTGTTTCTCCTCAGGGTAGCGAAGGGCCTGAATCCTGCTGAAGACAGCAGCCCTGCAGGGAGCCAGCTAACTGACTGCGGGGTTATCACGCAGGGGGGACGTCACACAAGAGTGAACCGCTCTGGACATCTGGACAACTGCAGCCTGCCAGCACAAGCTGTGTATTTAATGTAGTCCCCCAAAGCAGGGACAGCACTGCACAGCTGGGGGATCTGAGAGTGTAAAGAGGTGGTGGAGGCCAGTATGCTCCTGAGGACACACGAGAGCTTTCGCTCTCCCTAACTGAAGGAGGACATCGCGTTATCAGGGGGAATACGACTACGAACAGAAGCTTGCTTTCTAGAAGCAGGGAAATTAACGGTTAAAACCCATTTCAAAGAATTCATTTGTGAAAAACCGTGGGAAGAGAAAGAGAAACGTGGAGACACTCGGGCACGCCTCAGCATATTCCAAAAAGACACTTGGCACTCCTCGTCCTTCAAAAGCCCCCTCACCTGGTCCCCCATGTCGATTTTGGAGAAGCAGAAGGTGCTGAGGTGAGCGTTGGCTCCTTTCACCGCCGGCTCGATGGTCTCCCGGAACAGCTTGTCCACAAACTGGCAAATGTAGGGCCACATCTGCTTCACAGTCTGGAAGGCCAAACCACAAACACATCAGCTCTGCCCGCACACTGGCACAGGCCAGCTGGTGAGAATGAGCACCTCGGCCTTGGAGAAGTGCCCTGGCACAAGCTTGCGTTTGTCAGACTTTGACGGTTTAGTACTTTCCACTGTATCTCAGAGGGAGGGAGAGGGAAGAGAAGGAAAGCATGTTCTGACAAACATTGGCCCACAGAATAACCGGCACTCCTAAAGTGTGGCAACAACACTGTCAACATTGAGACACACAGTGTACAGGGCTTCATATTCCTGGAACAAACAAAAATTATGTACAGTACTCAGCACCAATTGAAACAAGCTGAATTAAATTAGCGCCATACACTGCACATTCAGTTCATTGATTTTGATAGCAGTACAGCAGGGTGTGGCCTCTGGCTTGTACTACTGCTTTTGATCTTTTTTCGTCCCACATTTGCCAAACAGTAGCAAAGGTGAGAATGACTTTTAGCCTCCATTAATGGCCAATACATTATACAGCTAGATACAAGCCCAAGTCAAAACCACAGGCAAATTTACGCACAAAATAATCTCAATTTGCAATGTCAAAGGAGGCTACTGCATGTATTCACAATCGCTGCATGATGAAATATGCACAGTGCATGGGTGAATAGAACAGGACAGGCCCTTAGCAGCCCTGCAGACAGGCCGACCTATCGCCTAGATCACGGCTGCCCAACCCTGTTCCTGGAGATCTACAGTCATGTGGGTTTTCACTCCAACCCTAACAAAGCACACGTCATTGAACAGCTACAGATCTGGTTGAGCTGCGAATTCGTAGAATCAGGTGTGCCAGCTTGGGGTTGAAATGAAAACCAACAGGACGGAAGACCTCCAGGAACAGGGTTGGGCAGGCCCGACCTGGATGTACAGACATGGTAAAGCCTTGTGTGGATAAGAGAGAGGAGGAAGCTCTGCTCCACAGCTCCCTGCTGCAGCGGCTTCTTCCCAGCATCTCGTCTCGTCTCCCACAGCTGCACAGGGACACCGCACAGCCCCACACAGAAGCCTATTTATATCCCAGCACAGCACTCTGGCAAAATCACAGCAGGGAGGAGGGGGAGAAGACCTGCCAAGAAACTTTACCTTGTTTAGCCATTCTACTCTCTCCACATCTGGAAAGTGTACCTGGAAGACAGGAACAATTGCACAGAATGAATGATACTGAGAAGCATATACATGCTTGTATGTGTGTGTGTGCGTGTGCATGTATGCGTGTGTGCATAGGGATAGGGGCATTCGAGGAATCAACCTGGGAACTGTCAGTGTTCAGCACAGACAACAGAACATTGAAAAAATAAAAGAGGGAATAGCATTTTGTTTACAGAAGCCCTGTACTGCTGCTGTTCAAGTTCATGCGACAGATGAATGGCATGACAGCCATGAAAACAAACCCTCACCACCACTGACAGGAAATAAAAGTCTGATCAGACACATTCCCTTTATCTTGTTTTCTACCATTTACTTCAGGCAAATTTCTAATCTGACGATTGCTAAAGAAAGAACAGTAAAAATTGCTAAAGAAAGAAAAGGTGCTTTCCCCCCCTATGAAACCTCATATACTGGGGCAGTGAATTCGAATTGTTAGTGAATGAAGCTGAAAACTCAGAGGTTGCAGGTTCAAACCTCTGGTGTGGTACTGCCATTGTGCCCTCGAGCAAGGTACTTAATTTATTCAGTATATATCAAGACATACTACTAGATGGTATATACAAATGTAAGCAGACTAAAATGCTCTGGACAGCTCTGGTGCCTGCTAAGCAAACAGCAATATAATGAAGATCAGTTGTTGAATATAGGAACTTAAAACATGCTATATACCATATGTATACATCTAAAGTGTGTACATCATTCCAGATAAGCAAGTCTGCTGAGAAAATACACAATAATAAAATTATATTTTAAAAATATTAGTTTAACTCAGAGACTGCAGGATCAAATCCTAGATACGATGCTGCTCTCGCCTTCTTGAGCAAGGAATTTAACTTTCTTCTGTAAATACCTGGACTGTGTAATTGTATATTAGTAGTATTTCACTGCAATCACTTAGCAAATGCTCTTATCCACAGTGAAGTACAGTAGTGGTTACTCTCTTTAATGCAAAAATGCAGTATGCTTTTGCCTTACATCCTTATGCTAAAATTGATTAAATTCATTTTTATTCTCATCAATCTACACACAATATCCCATAATGACAAAGCAAATTTATTAAAAATGAAAAATGAAATATCACATTTACACAAGTATTCAGACCCCTTGCTATGACACTCAAAAATGAGCTCAGGTGCATCCTGTTTCCATTGACCCTGCTTGAGATGTTTCTACTACTTGATTGGAGTCCACCTGTGGTAAATTCAATTGATTGGACATGATTTGGAAAGGCACACACCTGTCTATATATGGTCCCACAGTTGACAGTGCATGTCAGAGCAAAAACCAAGCCATGAAGTCAACGGAATTGTCCGTAGACCTCTGAGACAGGATTGTGTCGAGCTACAGATCTGGGCAAGGGTACAAAAAGATTTCTGCAGCATTGAAGGTCCCGAAGAACACAGTGGAGTCCATCATTCTTAAATGGGGGAAGTTTGGAACCACCAGGACTCTTCCTAGAGCTGGCCGCCCGACCAAACTGAGCAATCGGGGCAGAGGGGCCTTGGTCAGGGTAGTGACTAAGAATTCGATGGCCACTCTGACAGGGCTCCAGAGTTCCTGTGTGAAGATCGGAGAACCTTCTAGAAAGCCTCCATCTCTGCAGCACTCCAGACATTACATTACATTACAGGCATTTAGCAGACGCTCTTATCCAGAGCGACTTACACAACTTTTACATAGCATTTTACATTGTATCCATTTATACAGCTGGATATATACTGAAGCAATTACGGTTAAGTAGCCTACCTTGCTCAAGGGTACAACGGCAGTGTCCTACCCGGGAATCGAACCTGCGACCTTTCGGTTACAAGCCCAGTTCCTTACCCACTGTGCTACACTCCGTCCTAAGCCACTCAACAGTAAAAGGCACATGACAGCCTGCTGGGAGTTTGCCAAAAGGCACCTTGCCAAAAGGACTCTCAGACTATGAGAAACATGATTCTCTGGTTTGATGAAAACAAGAGTGAACTCTCTGTCCACAATGCCAAGTATCACGTCTGGAGGAAACCAGGCACCGCTCATAACCTGGCCAATACCACCCCTACGGTGAAGCATGGTGGTGGCAGCATCATGCTGTGGGGATGTTTTTCAGCATCAGGAACTGGGAGACTAGTCAGGATTGAGGGAACGATAAACAGCAAAGTACAGAGTGATCCTTGATGAAAACCTGCGCCAGAGCACTCAGGACCTCAGACTGGGGCGAAGGGTCACCTGCCAACAGGACAACGACCTTAAGCACACAGCCAAGACCATGCAGGAGTGGCTTTGGGACAAGTCTGTGAATGTCCTTGAGTGGCCCAGCCAGAGCCTGGACTTGAACCCGATCAAACATCTTTGGAGAGACCTGAAAATAGCTCCCCATCCCCATCCAAACTGACAGAGCTAGAGAGGATATGCAGAGCTGAATGGGAGAAATACCCCAAATACAGGTGTGCCACGCTTGTAGCGTCATACCCAAGAAGACTCAAGGCTGTAATCGCTGCCAATGGTGCCTCAACAAAGTACTGAGTACAGGGTCAGAATACTTACGTAAATGTGATATTTCAGTTTTTTATTTTTAATAAATTTGCTAAAATTTCTAAAATCCTGTTTTCACTTTATCATTATGGGGTATTGTGTGTAGATTGATGAGAATAAAAATTAATTTAACGTAACGAATTGTGGAAAAAGTGAAGGGGTCTGAATACTTTCTGAAGGCACTGTATAACATTATCCAAATGTATAGCTTTTAGTTCAGCTGTTTTAGGTACAGATACAGAAAGATGTGAGGTGTCTAAGCTGCTCAGGATATGGGCAAACAAAAGAATACTGTATGATGTATAATCTATCCTAAAGTGAGTGGTATTGCATTGGGGTCTGAAAGCTCAGATCTCTGACACACAGGGTAGTGTGACATTAAGATGGCAGGGCTGGAGTGTGGGCTGCTGCAGTCTCCCCTCAAAGCCCTGCAGGCAATGCACACGCGTGGGTGAGCTCTGTACACAGCGAGAGCAGCCTTCTGCACGCACACAAACACCGAGACATGTAAACACACACCTACACGCACACGCACCCACACACACACACACACACACCTACACGCATGTGCACCCACACACACACACACACCTACACGCATGTGCACCCACACACACACACACCTACATGCATGCGCACCCACACACACACCTACACGCGTGCGCACCCACACGCACACACACACACCTCCACACATGCACACCCACACACACCTACACACATGCGCACTCACACGTGCACACACACACACCTACACGCATGCACACCCACATACACACACAAACCTACAAGCATGTGCACCCCCACACACACCTACAAGTATGCGCACACACATACCGGGACATATCCACATCCACACCACACACACACACACACACACACACACACACAGGGACATACACACACATATACACACACACACACACAAACACACACAGGGACATACACACACACACAGGGACGGACACACATACACAGACACACAGACACACATTATAAAGGAGCCATTCACAATCCAAACAAACTCCTTTTCTAAAGCCGCAGGAGGTCATGACAGTACAGGACATGCGTAGGTAAGGAAAGGAGGTCTAGTGAGCGATCGCAAAGGAGAAAGAGGGGACGGGGGCCAGGGAGGTGGAGGTGCTTCTGTGGAGGTGCTGAGGAAGTGTTATGGCGGCGGCTCAGCTTCGGTTTGCGGAAGGGAGAGGCAGTGTGCTGAAGCTGTCCAGCTCTGAAGCTCCAGGAAGCTGCCCTGCTGCCTGCATGGGCTGCCCATTACTCACACAGAACATTCAGCCACCATCCCGGAATATCTGCCGTCATTAGCAAGACATGAGGAGAACGCACCACTGCGGAGCTGCTTACAGTACCTAGCACTGTTACCATGACAGCTTCCCCTTTATCCACACAGGAGAACACCTCGAAGAAACCCAGGCTACAGGCACCTCGCTCAGCTGGGGGGGATATGAACCAGCAACCCACTGCTGCTCTACTCTACACTTTGGGAAATAAGGGTAAGGCGAAGGTACATTTTCTTTCTTTAAGGAACAAATTTCCCAATTGTACCCTGAAAGTACAATAATGTTCTATTTGGGTATTCAGAGGTAGCTACATATTACAACCAAAAGGCACAAATTAATAATGTTTTGCTGGCTAGAGGTACAATTTTAAGTACCACTGTGTCACATGGCTCCCCCACGGTTTTTTTTTTTGCCTCGTCAACATGAAGCAAATCAAGTAAATGAGATGCAAATGAGGAGTACAGGGTCACAGCAGAGTCTGCAAGGCAGCGCACCTTTTCCGAACGCCTAAACACGTCACCATAACACGTACGCAGTGATGCTCAGTTCAACGCAGTCACATCAAACATCCACAGACTTTTTTTTTGTTTTCCACTTTAACAGACTTTTGAAAATCCTCTGGGGGACAGGTGTTGTGAACTAGTGTCTGACTACAAACACTTAACGCAGGGCATCTGCTGCTTGCTGAATATTTTATGCTGTACTAATGCGACTGAGCTGTCCAAATGAAATGAAATAACTATAATTAAACGCATTCATTTTCATTGTCCCAAAGAGCTCGCTGGCCATTGTGAGCCATGCCCTGTGAAGGTCACAACAGCACACTGCTTAACAAACACAGCACCGTGACACTCTGAGAGATCATCTTACAAATGTCTCCCCCGACATTAGCAATTATGAAAAAGAAGGTACCGCTGACACTCACTCTTGGCTGTTGTTACTATGGAAAAGCGTTCAGCCCCAAAAATGCAGTTAGTTTGGCTTGGCATTACACTGAATGCGAGAGCTGTTTGCGACCTTGGTTGCCATGACTTCAGAACCCATGTTAGGAAATGTCCCCGACAATAAATGCAAGGGGCATTCTTCCGAGTCCGCATGAATAAATAGCATTGTTCCAGCTTTGCATTTTCAGGGCAGAAGAAGCCATACACAGCTCCTCTGTCAACGGACTTTAAATCCAAGCAGCATAAAGTAGGCTTGGGGATGAGGGAGAAAATCATGAGGAAAGATTGGACATGGTTAAGTGACACAAATTAGTCCTACCGCTGTAAATAACCAAACGATGCACATTTGGTACACCTATACATAAACATGACCAGTAACCTACTATTAAATAAAATATTTCAGTGTATTCATTGGGCTTGTAAAGAATTGATACTTTATAACAAGAGATGGAAGCAACATTCATACAACATACTGAAAAGGCATAATGAACACATTTTCTTGCTTTCTGAAATTCCCTATGCATTTTTTCTGCAGCTATATAGCACAGGTTTTTTGAGGTCAGGGGATAGTTCCAGTGCTTGACCCAGATGCTTGGTGGTGTGGTGTTTCGTGTTTCAAATGGGGGTGATTTCCATGACTCACTGCATTAATTTCCTCATCAAACCTTGTGGAGGAGGTGGTGCCGTTTTGTTTTGTTTTTTTTAAAGCCTGTGAACAGTATTCTAGTCTGTTTATGAACCCTTCACACTGCCATAGAAAAGCCTGACTATCGTCACACGAGGTTTATCGCTTCGAGCTGCATTATCAAACCTGCTTCTGCCCAGTGTTCATTTTCATCTCCTCAAGTTTTTAAATCACCACAAACTAACAGATCTGCCTGACTGACATCTGACATTCTGTCGATATCTGAAATTGAATAACTCTGCACCCTGGGTTTAAGGCTTAGCGGTTAAGCATGTTAGGCCAGACAGACCCCTCTAACTTCATGCTCTCATCTATTATTTTTTCGTATGGGTAAAAATCAAGCAATGAAGACAATATCCATCTGTCCATTCTGGGTACATTTTAAGTATCCCTGTGTCCCAGTAATGCATCCCCAACTAGGAAACTGCCCCAAAAGCAGTGAGGTGTAAGGATGGTGCTCGGGTGTCTGGAGCTCAGAGCAGTGCCATTCAATACCATGCAAATCTCCATGGATAGAGATATCTGAGAAGCAAAAATAAAACGCACGTATTAACACAGTGTGGGATTTCAAAGTGCCTTGCCCCCATATACACAAGTGACGGCCACAACAGAAAGATAATTTCCTGGCTGATCTGACAGCCAGTGTGACCACATGTTGTGAACCAGGCTGACTGCATCTACTTGAGAAAGGAGTTAAAAACTACACTGCAACTCATTCACAAGGGGACCAGAAACTCATCAACTGGCCCACCGAGCATGACAGCGATTCTATGGCTGTATGATTCACGTGTGATAACTAAAATAGGACAGCTGTAATGCATCTGTGCTTGGACACCGCATGAAGAATAAACTAAACTAGGCTATGTGTACATTTTAAATAGGAAGAGTGGTGGCCATTTATCAAATCATAACACGGCCATCCACATTTTCTATTCTAAAGCCGTCACGCCTCAGTACTCTGCACAAACACAGATGTGATGTCACATCTCATCAGCAGGAAGGCTACTGATGCTCTGATAGCGGTCCACAGCGACCTGCCTCCAGCTACTCCACCTAACAGCATAGGGATGTATCTGTCAAACCGTGTGTGTGTGTGCGTGCGCGCGTGTGCCGCCCCAAGCTAACTCCTGATGTCTTTGTACTACAAAGGCAGTGTGCCAAGTAGGTACGCCCCACAACATTTAAATAAACACTGAGTCAATATCACACTTTCCAACCAATCAGACTTCACCTGGGACAGGTCTACTGCTGAAATCCAATTTGTGCCGTGAAAGGTGTCCAAATTGGCAGAACTGGGCACTGAAAAGTACCCAAGTGGCTTCCGGGGGACAGAATTTGTGAGAGCACACACATCAGCGAGGGCCCAAGTGCCTCGCCGGGGCCTCTCTCAGACTGCTTTCCTCCGCAGGCTCGGGGCTCAGGTGTCACGTTGCAGGTCCGCCCCGGGGGCCCACAGCTTGAGACAGCTGGGGAGGGGTCTACTTCTGCTTCACTCCCGACCCTGTCCACACGACACACACCACACCAACCGCTGACCCTCAACAGGAGCTTACACCCCCAACCCCGTCCACACGACACACACCACACCAACCGCTGACCCTCAACAGGAGCTTACACCCCCCACCCCGTCCACACGACACACACCACACCAACCGCTGACCCTCAACAGGGGCTTACACCCCCAACCCCGTCCACACAACACACACCACACCAACCGCTGACCCTCAACAGGAGCTTACACCCCCAACCCCGTCCACACGACACACACCACACCAACTGCTGACCGTCAACAGGAGCTTACACCCCCAACCCCGTCCAGATGACACACACCACACCAACCACTGACCGTCAACAGGGGCTTACACCCCCAACCCTGTCCACACAACACACACCACACCAACCGCTGGCCCTCAACAGGAGCTTACACCCCCACCCCGTCCACAAGACGCACACCACACCAACCGCTGGCCCTCAACAGGAGCTTACACCCCCACCCCGTCCACACGACACACACCACACCAACGCTGACCCTCAACAGGAGCTTACACCCCCACCCCGTCCACACACACACACCACACCAACTGCTGACCCTCAACAGGAGCTTACACCCCCACCCGTCCACACAACACACACCACACCAACCGCTGACCCTCAACAGGAGCTTACACCCCCACCCGTCCACATGACACACACCACACCAACCACTGACCCTCAACAGGAGCTTACACCCCCACCCGTCCACACAACACACACACACCAACCACTGACCCTCAACAGCAGCTTACACCCCCACCCCGTCCATACAACACACACCACACCAACCACTGACCCTCAACAGGAGCTTACACCCCCACCCGTCCACAATGACACACACCACACCAACCACTGACCTCAACAGGGCTTACACCCCCACCCCGTCCACACAACACACACCACACCAACCGCTGACCCTCAACGGGAGTTTACACCCCCACCCCGTCCACACAACACACACCACACCAACCGCTGACCCTCAACAGGGCTTACACCCCCACCCCGTCCATACAAACACACACACACCAACCGCTGGCCCTCAACAGCAGCTTACACCCCCAACCCCGTCCACATGACACACACCACACCAACCGCTGACCCTCAACAGGAGTTTACAACCCCCACCCCCATCCACAAGACACACACCACACCAACCACTGACCGTCAACAGGGGCTTATACCCCCAACCCCGTCCACACAACACACACCACACCAACCGCTGACCCTCAACAGGAGCTTACACCCCCCACCCCGTCCACACAACACACACCACACCAACCGCTGACCCTCAACAGGAGTTTACAACCCCCACCCCCATCCACAAGACACACACTACACCAACCGCTGACCGTCAACAGGGGCTTACACCCCCCACCCCGTCCACACGACACACACCACACCAACCGCTGACCGTCAACAGGGGCTTATACCCCCATAGGGCACACCACAAAATAAAACCGCCCTGTCCTTCAGCAGGGAAATGTCGAATGTGAGCGCTTACTGATCACATGATATGCTTCTCCTGCACACAGGCTAATCCAGTGGAAATGCACGGCCTTATATTGCTTTAAATATAGGAGCCACAGACACCCTCTTTCACTGTACTAGACCATTACTCTCAAAGATGAGTTCTTTCATGCTAGAATCTTCATATATCATGGCAACTATTGTTGTGTGGCACTGTGACAGAGTTGAAAAGACACTGGAATCATAACCACAGGATTGCGAGTTTGATTCACACTGCTGGGGAGGCACAGTCAGCCGCATGGCCTAACGCAGTTCTGAGCCGTAAGTGCTACAGTAAACATTTAGCGTTGTTGATGGATAATACTGAGAAGAAATTCAAGTGATGAAAGCCCCCTGCTATACTGACAACAGCTACGTAAATAATACCCACAACACAAAGAGAACAATTTGCCGAGTGGAGCTGCTTAGAAAAGATTTGCTCCAGGCAAAATGTCGCACAGAACACGACAGGGGTACAACAGAAACTGGGCGAGAGGGAGGGAGGGAGGCGACATCAGCGGAAACAGCTGGAGGGAATGCTCAGTGCATGTACTCAGCTGCCATGCTACAGCTGTATTTGCTTTCTAAAAACTGAAAAAAAAATGCTATTGTCCTACATTGTAACATTTTCAAGGCTGAATTTTTTTTTTTTTTTTTGCACCTTTCAAAAATTGCCAGATAATGTTGTTGCGCGGCCTAATCCGCACAGGAGTAAATGCCCTGCGGCACCTTTAATCAGGTCTGCCGCTGGAAAATGAAACAAAATTAAATAAATACATAGAGTACTCAAGTAAATGCTAGGACAAATCAGCATGGAGCTTAAATGTTCCGAGAAACTTGTAAAGCAGTGGTGCCCAATCATGTGCCGTGGAGGTTTTCATTTCAACCCATCATTTCACCTGCTGATTTCACTAATTAGTTCCCTCCTCTCTGACGGAAGGTGCATTAATTAGTGAAATCAGCAGGTGAAATGGTTGGTTGGAATGAAAAACCGCATACTCTCAGCTCTCCGTGACACATGACTTATACCTGGGAAATACCAATGAGTATCTTCCAACACAGTAATGATTAATGTTGTACTTCAGCAGAACACTAGCACAAACCTTGCGCAACCACAGATGCTTACTTTCATTACAGCTAATCCAAGGTCCCGCACTCCAGCCGGACACTTCCTCACATTGATTTTATTTTCGCTCCAGCTGGTTTTACAGTCGTTTTGTGGCGTCCATGGCACGGTGCCCTGCCACACCTGGAGCTTCATCAAACACAGCTCCACTTCAGAGACAGGCACTCTGCTGCTTGTGAAAGCACGGCCAATGAGAGATGGGCCCTCTCTGACAGGAAGCAGGCTACACTCGCTAAAAGAAATGGGAATTAGAAAGCTCTCCTTCTGGTTCACTTATGCGCATGGCCTCTCTGTTAGCTGTTCTGCACTGCATTTCCCCTGCGGCTTGGCCTTGCACTGCACGGGTGCATCCACCAATAGCTTCATCTAGAGGCAGAGGCCTGCCCCGGTCTGGACTACAGGACAAACGGTTTGGCTCACGCTCACCACACTGCACCATTAGAAAGAACTCAGTGTACACGGAGACCACACTGAGAAGCCCGAAGGGATGGCCCTTAGTCCACTCAAAAAGCAGCTCCACAGGTTCTGGATAAAAAAATCGACACACTCACACTCTCTCACATGCACAAGGCCAGAATTATTTCCAACCTTAATAGAGATGCATAAAAAGACTGCAGAAAACAAATTAGCCTACTTCATTAGCTGAAATATACTGTAATTTCCTCACATGTGGAAAATATTATTAATGATTATTGTATCAACAAGTCAATACAATCAATGAAAACAACACATTTTTCAAATTACACTTAAAAATAATGTATTCCCATTCTTGGTCTCATGTAACAGATGGAGAGTCCCTCTTAGTGTCAGTAAATTTTTATTCCTGATCAGGGATGACAAATCACTTTCCACTTTGTTAGAGGTGCAATATTCTATCCAGCAATAAAATCCATACCAGCCCTGACTGCACCACCAAGTTTTCCTTTTTACAGCTAGCCTATATCTGCTGCAATATTCCCAAAATGGGCAGTCAATAATCCAATACGCTCCAATGAGCTTCCCTGCCATTTTAGGTTTCTAATATTGAGTGAAATATTTTATCTTCCTTCCCAGTTTGCCAGGGTGTACCATATAGTAATGTTGACTTTATTGTGTTTAGAAGTGTTAATCGTGTAAATGAATAGGCTATCCTTTCATCACAAAAGAGTGCTGATTCATGTTTCCTGGAAACAAACAGGCTGCATGGCTACAGTGAATCACCCCACTGGCATTGGCTAACCAAGTTAAAACAGTTGCAAACAAACCTCCTGTGATTCTAGGCACATTAGTCAAAGAAAGGTCAAAGCGATAAGTCAACAGCAAACATGAACAATCCATGAATACGGGAAAATTTTAACTGACACACCCTTAATCTAATCTAGAACAAAATGTGGACCAAAAAAAGGTTTATGTTAACAGCCAGTTCATGAGTCACAATGCCCATTCTGGTGTGGTGTAACCAATATATTTACCTACCTTCCAGAATGAAATAAAATTGTCTAAGTGCACTTTTCAGTCCATCCTCTCCCTTACGCACAGCGATAAAGGCAGTGAAATCAATAAGGCAATGCAGCATATATCAGTAAATAGGCTTCTACAAGAAAAACATTCTATTAGAGAACCCATGTTTTAAAAATAAGAGTTTGCCTAATTTTGGCATTGATTGTGCAGTATTTGTATGATCAAGGCTCATTGTTTTCAATTTTTATTTGGAATATATGGTTTTCTAATTTAAAAAAAATATATTGCAATATTTTTTCCCTTAAAAAACCTTACAAACATGTTCGGCAGCATTTGTGGAATAATATAAAATTGCTGAAAAAAAGAAAAATTGGGGACCTTTAATTAAGCTAAATAGCATTCACACAAAAGTATATAAACAGTTTTTAAAGTTTTTCATTTTCACATGCAATACATTTCCCAGGAAAATCAATCCTACACTAAATGCCAAAAATCACAGGTGTCCAGTAAGCAAACTACCTTTTTTTTTTTTTTGTAACTTTTCTTTTTTTAAGGATCATTAATAAACACTACATTCTCCTAGGCCTACATTTTTTATACGCATTTCATTCTATACACAGGTGCACTGGGAGAACACTGCCATCTCAACATTCCACAGTTACATGTAAAGATACGTAGTCACAAGGTCACTGGAGATCAATGTTTTAAAGAAACATGCCAACCGAGGTACAGTGAGTGATTAAACTGTCACTTCAAACTCATTTTGGAAAATTTGTGATTGGTGGTTTGTTTTGCTCACTGCTGCTAGTTAGTTAGCTTTAACACATAATAGTTCATAACCAGTGTAAAATCATATATAATCAAAATGTTGGCTGTAAGCCGAGTGTAATAGCATTATTTGAAATATGTAAATGCAAGTTTTGGTTAAACAGATATTTATCGTTTAGTCATTCACTATATCACTTATGACTGGAGCACTAAACTATGAAACGGATTTTACTAAAGGTTATAAAACTGATTTTCGCTAGGTTACACTTTTTTTCCAATGGCTGAGAAAAAAATCAAATCCGCATTGTTGGTCTATGCATGCATGGGAGGTATGTATAAAATCCTTCATTCCAATGCCATGAAGTCACAACACAAGCACTACTACTCCATCATATCTGAAGGCGATCTGAGAGCCTGCTTTTGACCCCAGCCATGGTATAGCAGCCAACTGAAGCGAACGTTAAGCTGGTGAAGCCTTCATACCAGGGGCTTCAGAAGCATGTCCCAGAGGGCTGCAGTGTCTGCTGATCTTTGGTGTGCTTTGGCACATGCGCAATTCATTTAAGTGACTGAAATCAGACATTCAAAGAGAAATTAAAATTTTAAACTGACATTCATAATTCCTAAATGACTATTAAAGATTAAGGCTATTGGACTATGAACAGCATTCTTCATACTTGTAAATGCTGATTTTTAAATTTTAATGCACATATCTCCCAGCAAGAAGATGAAACATTTTACCACAGAACTTATAGTTCAGGGTTAACAAGTAGGCTATTTAGTTAACCTTATCTGACTGGCAGGTTTTTGAATATGTCCCTCTGTTTTTTCTGAAAATACTGCAAAAAACTGATTCAACAGATCACTATAAAAAAAGTTTAGGCTACCAAGTGAATAAAATGTGCCTGCAGAATTTATTTCCGTAATGCAAAACTCTTTATATTATTCACACAGCAGTGATACGTAGGTATGTTTATTAATTATTTTGCCCTGCTTTTGGACCCGGAAAAGCCAAATTTCTACCCAGGTCAGTGCGTGATGGAAGAGACGTTACAGAATGCAAGCCATCTCCTGATTTCACTGGAAGGAAGTCGGCTGTGCTCAGTGAGCCTGACAGTCTGGACATGCCCTGATGAACAGATGCACTCTGGAAGACCTCAGAGACTCATAGAGGCAGACGCCAGAGTCTCTCCACCTGATACAAGGAGAGCCTGATACTGTTAAAAATAGCAGGAGAACAAATGCAGTACTGAAACCTGTCTAACTGTGATGATGACACACTTATGTCGCTGAACTGTTACTGCCTCTAAGAGTGTAACTTCTTGGTTTCCGCAGTACTGACATTTTATCTAACCCATTTAAATTCCCTACATCATTTCTGCTTACATAGGCGGACATTTTCATCTGTCACACTGACACAAATAGGCTACCTCCAGTTAAGCATCTGCTTAATGATTGTAACATAAACAACATCTATCGTGCTCCTTTTGATGGACAGTTACAATTGTTTTTATTTGTCATATTCCTGACTCAGGAAAACAGGAAAATCAATTTGCAATTAATGTATTAGCACTTGAAAATCCCCTCCATTCCACCAATGCGTACATACCAGGATATATTCCACTACTCAGCGGATAAACATAACTGTGGGAGATACTTCACCACAGCAATGCCTACACAGCAATCAGTTCTGCACCTTGGCTTAAGTCAGCTGCACAAAATGTGCTCACATACAGCAGGCTGAATGTATATCAATCACTTGTGAACATGCCAGGGACGAACGAACACAAATTAATCAGTCTGCATAATATTGTCAGAGTACAGAACACACGCACGCACGCGCGCACACACGCACAGGCACACGCACTTCTTCCACACATTAAATCACACCTCGTTAACTAGACAATCCTTCAGGTTGTGGTTTTTTGGGACTATTTTTCAATAGAAGTGAATAAATCGCTGCGGGACAAATGACCTGTGATGACACAGTCAGTATAACGTGCCATTTTATCAATCCCATTTCTCTGTGAATTAAAAGAACCACCAATGCGAAACTATTGAGGATCCAAATTACTTCGATAAGAGGAACATATCTTGAATCTCACGACTGAACCACAGCCTTCTGAAGGTGTCATACAGTCATGAGGTAAAGGGAGGCAGATGGACAGAGAGATATTGGTTACTTACAAAGCTCTGACAAAGGCCTTGTCTGAGGTGTAAAGCCTTTGGCCTGACAGCATGACGATGTCAAGTGTTTGGGTTAAAAATAGCGTGAAAATTGAGAAGGAGCATTTTTTCCCCTCTGCATCGAATCAGTGTTCACCCTATAGGCTGACATGGATCCAGTAAGCACACGGAGGTCTATTCAATAAGCCAGTCTGCATTGATCATAAAAAACACTTTACTAAACATGCATATTGTATCCTAAATACTATTGTTGCAACAGATTACTATCTACCAAAGCAGTTCCAACATAGTACATTACAACACCATTATGTTAATTGCTTTTTAAATACATTTCCAATCAAAGGAATCCCGTGTCAATACAAAACACATGTATCGTATTTTCCATGTAACTCAACCACTCTTCTTACTCCTGTTACAGTACCATGTCACCAGTGAGGCTGAAAATAACACCAGTCACTCAAGGCATGTTCTCCATGGTGACCGATTTAAACTGCAGACCATTGTGTGAAGCCCTATTTAGAAGAAGCTTAGTCTAATGCCATCCCCGAGGACAGCTGCGGAACCACAGCACTGCGAATCACACTGGCCGCTTCTACCTGGAAGCTGGCTTTCCGTGAAATTACAAACTGTAAAAAAGCTCCCAGGCACAGCTACTGGCTCAATCTGGATTCAATCTGTACTGTAGGACATAAGATCAAGGCCCTAAATGGGCTGTGCCATCAGAAAATAATGAGCTTGTTACATTTAAACCTTAGTCTAAAACGTTTATGTTCTTGTGTTATGTGACTATTATGTTTTGGTCTTTTTTGGGGGAGGGAGGGGGGCTGTTAAATGTGAACATAACCTACATTAAAGGCATGGTATGTAGTTTACTTTGATAAAATGATTTACTAAAATCCAATATGAGCAAATGCCAATTTGGTTTGATTGGTTTTAGTGCATGAACGTTTACTAACAGAATTTTGGAACCCCAGCAGATTTTTACACTGGGTGACAATGGAAAGTGGGAGGGTCAAAATCAAAAGTAAGTTTAATTTTGCATTAATTTGAAAGAGTTTCATTAAGATTTTCTTATACATCTTCCTGACATAATTAGTGGCAAAGAACCTCTGGCAACATTCTACATGTAAATGTATAGGGAACGAGACTTTATAAATAGGTGGCGTTGATTATATGTTCTGGGGAAGGAAAGGTTTTCGGGCTTTAATTGATCTTTGATCTGAGACAGTTAAAAGAAGAACATTCTCAACCTTTAATTAAGCACGCTGGTTATTTGGCAAGCGGCTGCACACATGCACTAGCATGTCTCTATATTATAGCAAGGTCAAGCAACTCCGGCACACTTGGACCACAAATAACGTAAATACATGTGGCAGGGTAGTTCAATGGTCAGGGAGCTGGGCTTATAACCAAAAGGCTGCAGGTACAATTCCCAGGTACGACACTGTAGCTACCCTTGAGCAAGGTTCATAATTTGAAAGAGTGAATCCAGATGCACGAAATGGATATTATGTTAAAAAGACCAAAAGCTGTGTCGCTCATAAGATCTGCATCAATATGGAAATTCCTTTCCAACAGAAAAACATACGGAAAATATGTTGCAGCAACAACAATAGGATGCTCTTCAAAAACAAATCCTAATACGTCTCAAACCTCAACTGTCAAAACGTCTCCCAAAAGTGTGCCTATTACTGTGGTTAAAAATTGCAATCTTGTAGCTCCACAGTTTACTGGATTGTTCATTGCTACAATGCAAATATTAAACATGATAAAAGGCGTGCCGACATTCACAATATTACCGACTCTAGTTTTGCTTAAATTGACTCAGCTTTAACATTCCTAAAGTTATGGTAAAACGTTTCCCAGGTTAACATTAGCTGGTGACAGCTTGGCGACTTACCCATGGTGGCAACTCCGAACTTGGCAAACTTTGCTTGACGGCTTTCTCTTCTTGTTCAAAGAATGCCAAAGCTCTGTTTAGCCTGTTGTTTTTGCATCCTTGATTTTTTCTCCACCAGAAAAATATTGTCAGTCCAATTAAAATCCAACTGAAACTGAACTCAAAAAAACCCAATACGTATATAGGGAAAATTATTACAAACGTTTTTGCCAACTGCGTCCACGTCTGCGTAAATTCAGACGCGTGTGACTGTTCGCTCTTATCCACGGGAGGTGGTTTGCTAATCCCGGATGAATTAGACTTGTTTTGCCCATTTTCCTTTGGTCCGGTGGAATTTGCCGCATACGATTCTCCTCCTTGAACAGAACTTTTTGCTTGTCCACTCATGTCCAACCTTCTCTGAACTAGCTCTTTATCTAGTTCGAGGTTCGATGTAGAAAGATAGCAAAGTGGATCACAATAACAAAGCCCCCCAAAATAAAATAACTATGGCAATTATGCGTCTCTTTTAACTTCAATATTCAGAAAGTGAAATGCAATTTCATTACGTGTTAAAAACCACAACTGTTGCTAGCATAGCTAGCTAAATTAGCTAGCCAGCTAGCTGGTGTCCTCAGTAATAAGATTCAAAGCCAGCTAAAATGTTCCCATGCTTTTCTACGGTAAGCCTCAACACAGATCAGACTCAGTCGCATACTTTGCTGTATTCGCACAGGGTTACTCGCTTAAGCGAACAACCTCGTAAGCGCTTGCCACCAGCTGCAGCACCTGCATTATTACTCGACTTTTCGAAAAGGTTTAACACATTCTTATTAATTTGAATTTATAGTGTTACTTTGATATGTACTGAGTTTTATCTATGCAACATCAGTGACTTATTTACCTAGCTAGGTAGTCCCATAAAGTCCGCCCGTTCACGGCTAACGTTACTCACTATGAAACATTCCAGCGTCTTTAGCAACATATCTAGGAATTGAAACTGCGTCGATTTAAGCACACGCAGTTGCCGCAGGTTCAGCCCCTTCTCCCATTTCCAACAGGAAATTGTCATTGAATTATAGGTCAAATTCAAATACAAAAATGTATAAAAGCTCAAAATCGCCACCCTGTGCCATAAATTGGAGGTACAATATAAAATTCTTACAAAAAGAGTACGTCCATAATTAAAAAAAAGATGCGTACAGTGAGAATATGCCCTAAACTTAAAAAGGGCAAGGCTGGGAATATAGCCTATATGGCCACATGTTCATACCACTAGGTCTACACAGTTTTTGTTGAAAACTATATATAAAAAAAGGTTTCAGAACCGTGTTGCAGGGTAGATCTCAAAATAAAGTTGACTATTACCAGCTTTGGTGTAATGTTCCCGTTACGAATTATTACGTAGACTAAACGTATTATTATTATTATTATTATTATTATTATTATTATTATCACCATCATCATTATTATTAGTTACAACTATTAGTCGCAGGTAATTATAACGTTAGCCATTTGACAGTATGCTAAATTCTGTAATCGTATTCTGCGATTATTATTCTGTCATATTTCAAATGAATTTTAATTAATGATTGTTTGCTCGTTATGTAGGCTATCGGGACTTAATCTATTAATCTATTATCGGTGTAGTAAGCCTGTTTACATGACTGCACTGCATCGATTTCTCTTTTATGGATTTACCATACTGTTGTCAAGATGCTGTGACGCAGTTGCCTTGGTTTCCAGTCAACTGCGCACGCGTATTAGACTTTTCTGGAGTCATGGCGGTGGACGCTGTAAACATAACATTATAACTAGCAAATTGTTCAAGGTAGGTTTTTCTACGGAGAAGACAAAATTCAGTTCGCTAGCCCATGCACAGCGAGAAGGTAATAACGATACATAGCTAGTTACGAAATACTATACTACGGCTAACTTTTAATAGCTTACAGCTAACTAATTATCTAACACTAGAGGCTAGCTAGGTTGCTAGTTAAATTCTTTAAGATGTAGCTAAGCATAATGCGTATTATTCCTTTATCGAACTGGTGGTATCGATAACTACCTAATGTAAGCATGTCACAATGACATGCTTACGTTAGGTAGTTATCGATACATTACATTACAATCGCTTTGCAGTAGGTCGGATCTTATCCAGAGTGACTTGCAAAGTGAGGACGACTTCCAGAAGTGGAATTTGTAGTGTGGTGTCTGAATTCATGAAGTGTGTTATCAGCTGTTGACTCGTTATGTCATCATTCAGAAACCTACAATGGAAGATACCTGGAAAACAGGTGACTTGGAAAAGCACTTGAAGGTAAGTCATACACTGTCAATTCTTTTACGCAGATGCTGAAGTAACATCATTTTACCATTTTTTGTCAGATGTGCATATAGCCTCAAGGGATGCCAGATTATGGGAAAATATTAAAGCATGACCCAGATTAAAAATATAAGAACATCTGATGAATCCTTAGTATACGCCCTGAAAGCATCACAAATATGCAACTGTTTCTGCTGTGAATGTACTACTGTGACAGATATTTAGCTCCAAGTGAGGTTGTTAGTTTGGTTGCACAGTAAATTAAATTAGTTTAACTACATGCGCTATCTATTCCAGAGAGGGGTGTATGATGAAGACAATATGAGGAGAAAAGACAGAAGGAGGACAGATGAGGAGGGGAAGAAGGGCAGAAGTGGGGATTCAGAGCGACGACACAGAGACCATGAAAGGGAGGCAACCAGGGAGAGGGACCGACACAGGGAGAGAGATGCCACTGGAGAAAGAACCAAGCCCAGAGACCCAGATAAGGACAAGGACCAAGACAGGCGGAGAGAGGGCACAAGGGACAGAACAGCAGGAAGGGACGAGAGAGAGCGAGACAGAAGGCAAGAGAGAGCGGAAGAGAAAGAACGAGTGGGAGACAACAGCAGAGCCAGGGACAGAGGTCACGAGAGCAGGGAACGACGGCATGAAAGAGCAGAAAAGGATAGCAGAGACGGGGAGAGAGAAAAGAGGAGAGTGGAGCGGGACCGCGAGCGAGGGACAGAGAGGGAGAGAAAGAGGGAGGAGGGCAGAGATGGAGACAGAGAGAGGGACAGGGAAAGAACCAGAGAGAAGGAGAGGGACAGAGACAGAGAAAAAGACAGAGATAGAGAGCATAACTATGAGAGGAGAAAAGAGAAAGACAGACACAGGGACAGGGAGAGAGGCCACAGCTCCAAACATGTTAAAGAAATGAACGACTACACGGAAGAACTGCAGGAGAAGCATTATGAATCAAAGAGAGAAAACGAAATAAGAGAAAGACACGGTGAAAGAGAACATTCTAGAAGGAAAGAGGACAAAGGTAAATTTTAGCTCAACACCGTTGGGCAACATAGCACAATCATGATATTTACATTGAAATTTGTAATTGTTGTAACTGTATTAAAAGGGTTGTAATTCCTACATGGATCACCTAATATGGATGTAAACATCCTTAAATTAAAGCTGACGGTCTGACACTTTAACGTCATATTAATTGTTTTATTTCAAATCCAATGTGCTCGAGTACAGAGCCAAAACAACAAAAATTGTGTCACTGTCCCAATACTTTTGCATTTAACTGTGTATTTATTAATGTATTTATTTACCTACTGATCTTTAACTGTCAGAGTACCAAGAACAACGACGAAAAGAAAAAGAGGAGAGGGAAAGGAGACACAGAGAAAGAGAAGAGCATGTGAGTTCTGCATTGCAAGCAAAAAAATAAAATAAAATAAAAAAACATTCTTTTAAAAATGTTTTTCCTAGTCATGTGTATCAGTGTGATGTGAACAAATGCATTCTCTCTCATTCTGTGATACTCAATGAGAAAATCTGGAATGGCTGATACAGTATGTGGTAGTGCCTGTTATTTTATTCCATCCCTGTGGCCTGAAGCAGCCCAGAGAGAGAAGGAGGCGTGAAGATGGGCCGAAGGAGGAAGAGCGAGAGAGGAGACGCCCAGAGCGCCAGGAGGAGACCCGGCACCGCCTCTCCAGTGACAGGAGGTCACATGACCAGCATGGGAAGAGGAGGCCCGCGGAGGAAGGAGATGGAGAGGACGGTTTGGTCCAAGTGGCTCCTGAAGCACGTTTGCACTCAGGAAGAAACAGAGAGAGGCAGGAGCCCAAAGAAACCAAGGTGAGAGGCGGAATGGGCCACCACACATCTGCAGCATACTCACACGGGTGGACCTGCAATATGTGGCCGGCTTCCTATTACTTGCTCTAATCCAAGAATGACACATATTGCTCTTAATGTTCTCTTTGCTATGAGAGAGGAAAATATTCTATTGAAAGATATTGGAGATTTTATCATTTCCCCCCCCCGCCCCCAGAGGTCTTACTGATGACCTTGGGAGTTTCCACACTGCAGTGATCTGGTGTTCCTGCTTTCCATTTCTTTTCTTTTTGTTTTTTTTTGCCTATTGGGAATGTTCATTTATAAATGCACACTTCTCCCATTGCTGCAACATGCTCTGTGTAGTCTCCAAAATACAGAGATGCACTTATTTGGACTTGTTTGTATATTCACATGTACGCGTTTGGTCTAGATGCTGATTTGACATGAAAGATTATAGGTCCAACATGAAGATATTTATATTTCTGAGAGCTGAGTGCTGTGCCAATTTGATTATCCTATGCCATGCAGTACAGTGCTGTGGATTATCATTCAGCACAATTCAGGACAGTTAATGTTACCAAATTATTGAAAGTTATAGATGCAGAATACTTTACCATAATGTGGGTGAAATGGACAAATTCTCTGGTTATTTTGTGAAGATAAAATTATATTTACTGAATATGTTTATGTCTGTAGGTTGAAAAAGAGGAAGTTGAGATTGAGAAAGTATCTGCTGAGGGTCAGGGGCATGAAGATGAAGCTGAATATTATGAGGAGGACTTTGAGGTATGAAAAATTAAACAAAAATTTGCAAAAGCTATGTATCTGCAGGTTTTTTAAAGGATTTATAAAGCTGTGTACATTGTGTTCCGGTTTTGTTCTTGATTTTATAATGTTATTTTGCATGCTTAAAATGGACCATTGTTAAAGAAAATGGTAAGTCCTGATATGTTAGAATGCTTGTTATATATACATATGCAGCTTTGTTGTAGAGTGAATGTCACATTTGAAGAGCAGGCATATTGTAGTTCACTCGTAATGACACTGAATCAGAAATTCCACTGTGACCAATTAAAGAAAACTACAGTGTGTGTATTAATTGTATGTACTTTTAACACACCACTGAGATGTGTGCCCTCTGTGGTATTGACTGTATATCTTTCCTTGAGACTTCACATGAGTTAAAAAAAATGTATTAAACCTATCAGGTACAGTGAACATCTGCAAAATCATTTGGGTCAAAATGGAATATAGTTAATTTACTGACAGTGCATTTAGAGAAACGTACCTTCTTAAGTAGGCTCATTGATGTTTGAAACGGTGAATAAGTGACTGAGCTCTGGGTCTGTGCTGCTTTCTGCTGAAAGGATTACGAGGATGATTTTGAAGAGATTGATGAGAGTGACAGAGAGGAAGGTGATGATGGGGCGATGAGTGAAGAAGGACACAAGGAGGAGGAGCTGTCCCCACAGAAAAGGCGGGAAATTGAGGAAATCCGGAGTGCCATGAATGCAGAAAATGAGAGGGTCGGTTCGTCCCAGCAGTGGCATGCAGTAGAGGAGTCTGAAATAGTGAAAAGAAGTAAGTGAGGCTAAATTAATATATGTATTAATATATGTTTCTGTTGCTTTCCTGTAACTAATTTGGCTACACGTGGCTGTCAGATGTTTTTAAGGAGAAATTTAAACTGGCTGAGTCGTAGTTTTACATTTACGCTCTTAGTAGGAGCTATTTCTGCTGTTAGTTTGTGCTTCATAGGGCTCATGAGGGGAGGTAGCAATGGGACAGGCAAAAAACAGAAATCTACCTTCGTTTTGCTTGTAATTGGGGAAGCACCTGTTTTTTAAGCATTTTAATTAATAACAAGGCTGCCAGTTTGCATAATTGTATACAGTCTAATGATGGTTTATTGATTGTTGACAAGTAAAAGATTACAGTTTGGAGATGTTCGCTCACAAAATTGAATTCCCCCAGATTCTGATGTTCCTCAAAGAAAAAACACTCAGCATGGGAAGTTTATAGACTTTGTAGCGGCCAAGCACAGGGAAGTAGGCAAGAAGATAGCCAGCAAGCAAAAGTAAGTCTGAATGAATGTTGATTTCTGTGAAAGTAATGTATGGTTTTGCCATGTGATTAAGGTTTAACCCTTAAAACCTGAAATTCTCATTAATGTCATTTCCAACACGATGGTTTCATTGTCGGTGTTAAAAGTCTGATTGTGCTGTATTACTGTGTGACTTTGGTATTATGTCAAAACCATATAGAGTATGTATGTAATTGTGTTATTACCATTATGCATGTAATGTCTGTGTTTATGTAAGTCTTCCAGCTGCCCAAAACACAGTGCTAAGAGCTCCCACCTGGTTGTGCTCCATTTCAGAAAACGCAGTGCGGAGTTGCTCAGATTGATTGATCTGGACTTTTCAGTCACTTTTTCTCTGCTGGACCTGCCTCCAGTGAATGAATATGACATGTATATTAAAAGCTTCGGGACGACAAACACTAAACAGGTTTGTGTGCATGTGTGTGTGTGCGTGCGTGTGTGTGTGCGTGTGCGTGTATGCCTGTGCGTGCATGCGTGCATGCGTGTGCGTGTGTGTGTGTGTGCCTGTGTGTGTGTGGGTGCATGTGCGTGTGTGCCTGCGTGTGTGTGTGTGTGCGTGCGTGTGTGTGTGCGTGTGCGTGTATGCCTGTGTGTGCGTGCGTGCATGCGTGTGCGTGTGTGTGTGTGCGTGTGTGCCTGTGTGTGTGTGGGTGCGTGTGTGCCTGCGTGTGTGTGTGTGTGCGTGTGTGTGTGTGTGTGTGTGTGTGGGTGCATGTGCTGTCTGCGTGTGTGTGTGTGTGCGTGCGTGTGTGTGTGTGCGTGCATGTGTGTGTGTGCCTGTGTGTGTTTGTGTGTGTGCTTGTGTGAGAGAGAGAGCATCTTTCCTGTAACAGACTGGCCGTGTGCTCACTTCATACAGCATCTCCCCTAATCGTTACCCAGCTGACGCACATCTAATTTCTCATAAATTATAAAAGCTCTTTGAGAATAAAAATCATAAAAACACAATGGCATGCTTTGTGTAATTCATTTTTTATTACATTCGCGTGGTTCGCCAAAATATTTCCAGATAGCACAATCCCTGTTCCCAATCACCTCCAGCATCACAACTATTTATTTTAATGAGATGTATATTTAATTGGAGCTTATTGGCAGGCTATTCTAATTTGGTTAACTTTGTATGTAACAGTTGGCATTTCGTCCAACCTGAATTTTAATTGCCCCAGTTTAGTGCCTAGGGCTTTATTCCACGAGTGCCATCTATCTCCATGACAATTAATATCTTTCCATTACATTCACATGATGCGATTGTGAGAGCATTTGTCCTTCCCCGTGACAGGCATATGTCCAGTGTAATGAAGACAACACGGACAGAGACGTTCAGACAGAGGAGATTGAGGCTGATGATAAATGGACACAGCATCCTGGAGACAGCCGCACTGTCTGTGGAGGTAAAGGAAGAAACAGCCTCCCTGTGCTGGAATGTTCTCTCAAGGAAGTTAAATAGATGCCAATGACATTCTGAAGAATTTTGAATACAAACATGCAGTAAAGTGTGAAACATGATTTAATGTGAATCAAATTGGTATAAAATTTTTTAAAAATTGCTAATAACATTTTATGTTATTCTTCACAAGAAATGAGAATTTGGGATATGAAATTTGTTCTTGAGACAGGTCATTATTTGAACATGAATATTTGCATGTTAGAACAGGGTAAATTGGATTGAAAGCATGCAGTTTTTGAGGTTTCCCAGAAAAATACATGTTTAATTTGTATAGTGTTCAACCTTTTTAAAAAGATTTAGCAGTCTTAAAACTTTTTTGTATATGGCAGTATTCAGTGTTTTTTTGTGATTGTTTCAGGTCCAAAACTCATCAGTGAGGCCTCTGATGAATCCATGGCCAAAATGAACATAGATTCCAAACGACTGGCAGAATTTCTGCTCTCAGCCTCTCAGGTATAAATATTTGTTATTTTACTAGTGAACAGAAAACTAATAGCTTATGTGATTTTGTTCTTGAAAGCAGTGTCCCTCCTGTTTGCCTTTTGCAAAGTCACTATGAAAATGGTGACAATGAGTGTTATTGGTCTTCATACAGTAAGCATACCCACCACATTCTGTTTGCCTTTATTAAATGTCAGCGCTGGGTTTATGCCGTGTGCTCTCATGGGAAACAGCTGTGACTTATTTGAGGTGAAGCTATTTATGGTCAGTCTGGAGTCATCAGTCTTTTTTTGTTTGTTTTTTTTCCAGGTGGTAGCCATTCTGTTGGAGGAGGACAGAGCTGAAATGCATTCCTGGAGGAAGCAGAAGTCCCAGGCACGCACTTTGTCTTGCAGTGACGGATGTCTGCAGCTCAACACTAAGCTGCCATTTCTGCATGGTAACGCTCCACTGGGTCTTATTTACATTTACATGTATTCATTTGGCAGACTCTGGTGTCCAAAATGACTTTCAAAGCCATTATGGCACTCAAGTGCAAATAACGCGGGTAATGACTTGCACTAGAACCAACTAGGGACAGCAGCGCTATTGCCATTTAGTGCAAAGCTGATCTGAATTAAATTCACTTCGATAAAATACATAGACACGTTTATATTATATTAAGTAAACATATCTCAATTAATTTACTTTTTTCTGCATTAATATGTTGGCCAGCACGACCCAAGCCTGTTGGCTTAGTATTGTTTGTTTGTGGAACAGAGAAGCCATTTCTCAACAGTTGCAGACACTGATTTGGCCCGATCTACGGAATATAATAAGCATCCTTCTGTGTTTGCAGATGAAGCCGATTTGGCAGAATGTTTTTTTGCTGGTCTAGGCTGTGTCTTCTCTGTTTTGTGTTTTCTACTGTTTGCACCAATGAAAAAGTGGGAAGACTTGACAGTGTGCCGAATGAGCTCCTGATGCTGCGTTATGCTCCTCTGGTCTTACAGGCCGGGAGGTGAGTCTGATCAGCTTCTCTCAGGTCCAGAGGCAGACGCTGCTGTCTGTCCACGGTCCTGCCACCAAGCCCAGCGCGGTCCGCCTGGACAGCAAGACCATCCTCTGCATCTGGAACATCTGGCAGCCCTCGTGTCCTCAGAAGGTCCTGGTCTATGAATCAGAGGTACATTCATCTCTGCGTCCAGCTCAAAACTGATCTACTGCAGGCTTCAGTATGCCATTTAGCTGAATTATAGACCGATTCTTGTGGAAAAGGCAAACTGCTGTTTTTACTCCCGGCTTTACAGAAGAAGTTGATGTTCTTGACATATTTCGATTTTTCAGCAGCTTAGTTAATACGTGTAAAACCTTGGCTACATATTATGCTTTCCATACAGCAGGCTATTTTACTGAAGGAAAGTGACTTGAGTACTGAAGGAAAGCGAGTTGAGCAGGGCATTGCTGTTGTACCCTCACAAGTGTACAACGGCAATGCCCTAGCCTGTGATTTGAACCCGCAACCCTGTAGTTAAGCCCCACCCCTCACCACAGAGCGCTGCAGCAGACCCGGGTTCTCTCCTCCGGCAGGTGCTGTGCTGCTGCTTCAGCCCCGGTAAGGCCACGCTGGTGTTCGCCGGCACCGCTGTGGGCTCTGTGGTAGTCTGGGACCTGCGGGAACACTCCACCCTGCACCAGACGTTAAGGATTGGAGACAACGACTGGACTCTGCGCTATCCCACCTTCTCCACCGGTGAGTGGAAGGCTACTGCTGTGCATCTGGGTCTGCTGGTCTTCTGTGGTAATTGTGCACACATAGGAAATGTGGGTGTTTGTTTTGTCAGTCTGCGGCTTTGCATGAACCCAGGTTGATAGTGTTAATTAAAGTGACTTGTGCCTTGGGGCAGCTTTACTGCATAGGTAATAAACTGTGTGTGTGTCTTGCAGTCTTTACTCACAGGTATATAAACAGTTTGTGTCCATGCACAGTCTTTACTCACAGGTACATAAGCAGTGTGTCCTTATGCAGTCTTTACTCACAGGTACATAAACATGTGAGTGTGTGTCCTTGTGCAGTCTTTACTCACAGTCAGATAAACTGTGTGTGTCTGCACAGTCTTTACTCACAGGTATATAAACAGTTTGTGTCCATGCACAGTCTTTACTCACAGGTACATAAGCAGTGTGTCCTTATGCAGTCTTTACTCACAGGTACATAAACATGTGAGTGTGTGTCCTTGTGCAGTCTTTACTCACAGTCAGATAAACTGTGTGTGTCTGCACAGTCTTTACTCACAGTTACATAAGCAGTGTGTGTCCATGCACAGTCTTTACTCACAGGTACATAAACAGTGTGTGTCCTTGTGTAGTCTTTACTCACAGGTACATAAACAGTGTGTGTCCATGCACAGTCTTTACTCACAGTTACATAAACAGTGTGTGTCCATGCACAGTCTTTACTCACAGGTACATAAACAGTGTGTGTCCTTGTGTAGTCTTTACTCACAGGTACATAAACAATGTGTGTCCTTGTGCAGTCTTTACTCACAGGTACATAAACAGTGTGTGTCCTTGTGCAGTCTTTACTCACAGGTACATAAACAGTGTGTGTTTCATTGTTCTGTCTTGTACTCTCTAGGTCATGAACGTGTGTGACCTATGTGCCAATGTCTTTCTCACAGTACATAAACTGTGTGCCCAGCACATCTTTACTCACGTACATAACATGTGTCCATGCACAGTCTTTACTCACAGGTACATAAACAGTGTGTGTCCTTGTGCATTCTTTACTCACAGGTACATAAACAGTGTGTGTCCTTGTGTAGTCTTTACTCACAGGTACATAAACAGTGTGTGTCCTTGTGCATTCTTTACTCACAGGTACATAAACAGTGCGTGTCCATGTACAGTCTTTACTCACAGTTACATAAACAGTGTGTGTCCTTGTGTAGTCTTTACTCACAGGTACATAAACCATGTGTGTTTTCACAGACTCTGTTCTGTCGCCGGTTGGTCACTTCTCCTCTGTGAGGTCAGTGGAGCCGGTCCCTGTTGCAGTGGCTGAGGGTGTGAGGCCAGAGCTGTCTCTGCTTCCG
This sequence comes from Anguilla rostrata, assembly GCF_018555375.3. NCBI lineage: Eukaryota > Metazoa > Chordata > Actinopteri > Anguilliformes > Anguillidae > Anguilla > Anguilla rostrata. The sequence continues at coordinate 46,026,111 of NC_057936.1, read as the reverse complement.
TCACACCAAGGTACTGTTGCCCACACACATTCTATTTAAAAAGTACCATAAATTGTACTGTGCAGTTTCAGAACAATCATGAACTCTTTTCCATTGTGTGGCTCAGCGTTCTGGTTGCACTCTCTCTTCCTGCTTGTCAACCCCTCATTACCTACAATGTGATATGTACTGTGATAATGCTTCTGAAATTTATAGGTATATTGTAACTGCTATTGTAATTACTGCATAGTTACATGATTAACATTTGTGGTACATTTGTGTGCAATTTATACAGTTATACTCTCAACCCGTGTGAAAAACACAAAGAACATACCCTGATTACACACACAATCACTAACCATTTATGCAAGTACAGGTTATGTATGGCTGTAATTGTATAGCAGTTAAACAGCGCTTTCTTTCTGCTAAACCGCAAATGGAGTTTTCCTGCAGCAGCGGCTGTAAATATGCTTAACGTAATGTGTATCATTACCGGCTTGTTATCCACCAGGGTCGTCACAATAAAATATGCATTTAGTGACACTTCTGTTTAGAAAAAAAGGCTTAATGAGTTTCTCTTTACTGCATCTTCGTAAGAGGTTGTTGTACTTCTGTTTGTAATGCAGAGTCATCAGGACTGTCTTTCCAGTTAGCATCTCTGGATGAAAGTGGAGTGATGAATCTGTGGGTGAGTTTCAACTGAAATTAGTTTTGACTGATTAGCACAGGCTACACTTGCTAATTCCTATGCAGTAATGCTGGTAATCCCTAAAGTAACCCTAATTGGACCCTTGGGTTTTCTAAACACGCCAGCCGTGAGCAAGTCGTTTTCAAATCACAGAAGCCTGAACCTGAACAATTACCAGACACATTCCCAAGATCAGGGACCGTCGGAACTCTCCCAGCTCGTTCTCATGAAACAAGTTTGGAAATTGGACTCGGGTTGGGCCCCGGTCATTTGGGTCTCAGGGGACCTCTATTCCGACCTCGACTCTGTTTTTCGACATGCTGGGACTTGTAGTTTTTCTGTCCCTCAGGTCGTAGTGGAACTACCGAAGGCCGACCAAGCGGGTTCACAGACTGACTTGGGTGAGAATTTGATGCATCTTTGCTGAATCCCTTTATTGGTCTGATTACAGTAAGTTGTTTCCATTGCGATTGTAAATGAGAGGTTTTTAATCAGTAGCTTCCTTTTTCACAGGTCTCAAACCGGGCGGAAAAGTTAAGCTGCTTCACAGTTCCACATTTTTTACCAACGGGAGGTGAGATTTAACTCTGAAATCTCATCGTAGGGTCATCAGTTACTGCTGATTGGACGATGAGTAAATGTTTGCAGTCGCCCTAGCCTAAAGATGATGCTGTTTTGGGACAAAAACCGGACACAAACTATATCCATATTATTTCAACTGCATTTTCTTCTGGTTCTTCTTTTGTCTTCTTAGTCTTCCTATTTATATTCAATAATATATAATAATAATAATAATATTCATAGTTATTATTATTATTATTATTATTATTATTATTAGTAGTAGTAGTAGTAGTAGTAGTAGTAGTCATACCTATGTTTACCAGTGGGCTTCATTCCACTTACAGTAGATTTCTGTCTCTCCTGTATGTGAAAGTGTATTCATATTGAAGGTATGAAATTGGTTGGGGGGTCGCTTTGCATTTAAAGGTGATGTATGTAAGATTGTAAGATCGGAGATGTGAGTGGTGAGATGATTTCCTGTCTCAGCAGGTCCCCCCAGAGAGACGCAGTGAAAACAGAACCCCTGCGCACTCTGCTCTTAAAGTTCCTCCCCTCCGACTCCAGCCATTTCTTCATCGGCACAGACATGGTAAACATATTACTCATCCACACTGGACAGAGCGAGCACTGTGTCTGCTGAATTACCTTTAGGCCTTTCAGCTTGCATTCTGTTGACTGGCCACCAGGTGGGAGTGCAGTCAGCACAGTGGGAGTGTGGTTCTGAGGCGGTCTATTGCATTACATTACATTTCATTTATTTAGCAGACGCTTTTATCCAAAGCGACGTACAAAAAGTGCATTTCATGGTCGTAGACAACTGCTAAACACAGGTTCAGTAAGGTACAATACTTATTTTGTACAGCTATTTCAAGCCAAGAACACAGTTTAGTTCACACAGTGAACACTATTCAGACCTAACCTCTGCAAAGCCAACTAGGCAGAAGAATAAGCTACAGTATTAGGACAAATACAAATTACCAAAAATTACTATTGCTTGTGCTCAGTGGAGTGGAGTGACTGATAAAGAGGTCAAGGTACTGGGTCTAGCATCCTGTCATCTGACATATCACAACTTGCTGGGAAAACATGTATATTCACATAGCAAAGTTGGGAGAAGGTCTGTTTCATCCACCTGCCCCCTGAATCGTTCTCTCCCAGAGCTGAACTTCCCTATCCCTAGACTCCAGGACTGAAGCAGAGGGAGGAAAATGTTCACACAGAGGACAGCCCAGTAATGAAAGGGAGGAACAGTGCCATCAAAGCACAAAAAAGAACATAATCGATGCAATAAGCAAAAGATATATTTGTAGCTTTGGGAGGGAGCGATAAACAAAATATATATTTGTGAGTTAATGCTATTCTACATGGTGTCTATACAATTACAGTTAGCTGGTTTAGCCCATGTTTATGTCTGTTGCATGTGCGTGTGTGTGGGAAGGTATATCCAGCAGGTTTCTCTCCTCCAGATCCAGGGTCATGCAGTGAGGTGCAGGCTACAGCAGACAGAGAGCTATTCCCTTATTGATACACAGATTCCTAATGAGCACACATCACACACATGAATATGTAACATGATAACATCGTACGATTGCAGGGTCTGGTGACTCACGGAACCAGGCACGGGTTAAAAATTCTGCCAAAGTTCTACAGGCCACAGGAGGACGGACTCCGACCCGTCCACATCACGGCGGTGGACGTCTCTCCATTCGGAGAACCTCTTTTCCTGGTATGATCCTCATTCCTGTTTTTATTTCTGTTTTTACTGTTTTACGCTTCACATGTTTTTTAATTGTACAATCCCTGATCAGAAAAGTTTTAGAAAAGAACCCATGAATGACTTCCCATTGAAAGGGTTCAGTATAACCCCCCAAAATAGCAAAAAAAAAAAAAAAAAAGGAGCTTTATTGTTCTGAATTTGAAGATACCTTAACCATGAGTAGCTGTTCAATTGAATTTCATCAGCAGGGTGTGTGTGTACTGTAAATGTGGTGTAGTGAATGTGTATGAATGGTTGTGTGTGTATGTATATGTACATGTACTCATGCTTGTGTACAGGGGCGAAGGTGTAGTATAATGGGTAAGGAGCTTGTAACCTAAAGGTCACAGGTTCGATTCCTGGGTAGGACACTGCCATTTCACCCTTGAGCAAGGTATTCAACCTGTATTGCTTCAGTATATATCCAGCTGTATAAAAATGTTTTAAAAAATTCAAAGAAATGCTAAAATGTAAAAAACAATGTAAAAATAAAAATTAGGCGCGTGTGTGTGTGTGTGATTCTGTCCCAGGTTGGCTGTGCAGACACAGTATCAGAATTACGCGCCTGTGTGTGTGTGTTTCTGTCCCAGGTTGGCTGTGCAGACACAGTGTCAGAATTACACGCCTGTGTGTGTGTGTTTCTGTCCCAGGTTGGTTTTTGCTGACGCAGTGTCAGAATTACACGCCTGTGTGTGTGTGTGTTTCTGTCCCAGGTTGGCTGTGCGGACACAGTGTCAGAATTACACGCCTGTGTGTGTGTGTTTCTGTCCCAGGTTGGCTGTGCGGACGGCAGTGTCAGAATTACACGCCTGTGTGTGTGTGTTTCTGTCCCAGGTTGGCTGTGCAGACACAGTGTCAGAATTACGCGCCTGTGTGTGTGTGTTTCTGTCCCAGGTTGGCTGTGCAGATGCAGTGTCAGAATTACGCACCTGCGTGTGTGTGTGTTTCTGTCCCAGGTTGGCTGTGCGGACGGCAGTGTCAGAATTACACGCCTGTGTGTGTGTGTTTCTGTCCCAGGTTGGCTGTGCGGACGGCAGTGTCAGAATTACACGCCTGTGTGTGTGTTTCTGTCCCAGGTTGGCTGTGCGGACGGCAGTGTCAGAATGCACTTGGTGAGCAGCGAGCAGCCAGTGATGGAGTGGAGCAGTAGTACAGCCGGGCAGCCGGTGCTCTCTGTCCAATGGGCTCTCACCAGGCCGGGGGTCTTCTGCGTCTTAGATGCAGCCTCTAACCTGCACGTGTGGGACTTACTGGAGAAGGACTATGAGCCAGTAGCAACAGAGGAGCTCCATTCAGACAGGTAAGCCATGTGCAGGTGGGGGACGGTGTAGAGAGGTAGGATTACATCACCTGAGGGGGCTGCCTGCTCCCTGCAGTTCCAGAACTGCATCTTTTCATTCCTTCCGCAAGTCAGGTCCATGCTGTTGGGCTAGCTGGTGCCTAACACTAGCGTTCTTTACATTACATTACATTACATTTTACATGACATTTATTTGGCAAACGCTTTTATCCAAAGCGATGTACAAAAAGTGCACTTCATGGTCATAGACGACTACAAAACACAGGTTCAATAAGATACAATACTTATTTTGTACAGCTATTTCTAGCCAAGAACACAGCTGGCTAGAAATAGCTGTACAAAATAAGTATTGTATCTTATTGTGTTGTAGTGTTCTCCACTTGTAAGTGGCTCAGGATAAGCGTCTGCTACAGTAAGTGTGATGTACAGTAAGCTGAGTGAATACCGTTTTTTCCCTCAGTCTTTTTAACATTTTTAAAAATTTTATTTATTCATAGTGCTGTAAATACGTATTTGCGCCCTTCTTGATTTCATATATTATTGCATATTTGTTATAATGAATGGTTTCAGATCTTTAGACAAAATGTAATATTAGACAAATGGAACCCGAGTAAACACAAAGAACATTTTACAATTATTATTATTTAATTTAGAAGTCAAACATCCATGTGAAAAGTTATTGCCCCTTTAGTTAATCAGTCAACAAATTAACCAAATTTAGTTAATAATTAGATTCAGCTGACTGAAAACAACCAAGCTCAATTGCAGCCTACCCCGTTAAATCAAAACCACACTCATATTGAACTCTACCATCAGAGTGAAGTAGTCACCACAAATTTAAGAAATTAAATTATGGGAAGTGTTTGGGTGCAGTTATTGCTGCTAAGGGTAGAGCAACCATTATGTTTAAGGGGTCAATGACTTTTTCACATGGGTAGTATTGATTACTTTTTCATTAATCCAAATAACAATTTTAAAAAATTGTTTTGTGTTTACTCAGTTTCCCTTTGTCTAATATTACATTCAGTGTGACAAATTCAGTGCAACTAATATGCAGTGTAATAAAGGAAATAAAGAAGCGGACAAATACTTTTTCACAGCACTATTAAAGTACAAAAAACGTGTGCACACAATTCAAAGGCGTGAATGCACCTGCCTTTGTGTGTGTGAGCATTAACTCCTAACATGTTGACACCTCGCACACCGTAGCTCCACATTCGGGAGCTTTGGAGTGAAAAAAGGGGGGCACAAGGTGGCCTGTGCTAGAACAACAGGGGGCAGAGAGAGAAAGAGGAAGCCTGAGGGCAAGAAACCAAAATATCTGTAATGAAACTGTTCAGCATGAGAGAGGGGAAGTCCCACAAAAGGGATTTTTATTTCACCTTTTCCTCTTTCACCTGTGTGATGCAAATCAGGACACAGAAGTCTGTATTCATTTACAGCGACTTGTAGATTGTCTTCTGTGAAATGCAGGCTGTAGATTAGAATCTGATGCATTCTTCTCTAATCATCAGATAACCGCCATTGTTAGCATTATTCCTTCTTCCCTGCGCAGTATTTTCGCATATGTTCGTTTGTGCAGCCGGGGCTCTGAGAGCATTTGTTTTTATTTTCAGGGTTACCGCCATGGCTGTTTTCGGGGACCCGGCCAAACCGAACACATTATCAGGAGTGTCTCTGGCCAAGCAGTCCGGGGAAATTGAAATTCAGTACTTCAGTAAAAGGTGGGCAGTGCCCGCCCCTGCAGAGATAGATACACTGCACAACATACTGAACAAGTCTTTCTGAAATATTCCACCTGCTGTTGGCTTTTGGACATTTCATCTTACCTTCTAAAAAAAGAAAAAATATTAAATAACACACCTTGCCCAAACTAGTTTAATAACTGGAGTCACAAAATATCACTTTTGTCATTAAAAGGCAAGCGTGGCTATGAGGAATGCATGGAATCTTTGACTGTTTTTATGTCACTGGCTTTGTCCATATGAACATGTAAGCATAAAGGAATAAAACTGTCAGTCACACCTCAAAGAGGTTCACCTGGAACTTTTGCACAATCTTTCTTGGACAAATCACGTTTTCTGCAGAAAGACTGCATTTACACTTCAAAATGGAAACTGCGATGACATTCTGCAGCCTCCTTCAGTTGATATCTGTTAAGCTCCAAAGATGCGTATAATATGTAATCTCACTTGTTGGCTGAAGAGAACGAAAAGGTAGAATGTATTTAAAAGCAGCCAGCTCATTCCACAGTGAACACATGTATTTTTTGTACAAATAAAATGTAATAGTTATACAATAGAGTATATTTGTATATGTATTGTATTGTTATTTTTCAACCAATAAAATTGATTCATCATCTTTGTCTTTTCATTTATCTTAATTTAGCTTAATTTCTCAAATCTGAAAGTCAATCACACTGTGCATCAAAAGAGAAGTTTTAGCCTTTCTGTTAACAACCACTCATCTATTTCAGTTGAAAACTGTTCAGAACTAGTTGTATTGTCCAGGACAGTTCTGTACCAAAGCATGCATGGTCTGCTGTAGTCTTGTCCAGTCCGGGCTAATGTTGCTACATTTACTGCCTCATCTGTTGCACCACAAGAAGGATGAGAGGTGAGAGTTCAGGGTTGCATTTGTCTTCAAACAGGAAAGTGGAAAAGTTACAGGTAAGTAACAAAGGTGTACATTTTGTTGGTTTGAGAGGACACTACCTTGGGAAAGAACAAAAAGACAGCGGTCATCAGCCGTAAAAGAATACAAATTCTGAATTTCGCACTTATTTTGGAATGCCTTACCATGACTGCAGAACATTCTGTAAATCTGGGGGATTGGGCATGTTTGGACAAACAATCAGGCCCTCACTCTCTAATCATGGTAGCTACATTCTGTTCTCTCTCATCTGCAGATGCCTGTCAGCTTACACTGGATTGCAGTAAAGTGTACAGAGAGGTGAGTGTGTCTATAGAGTACACCATGGCAACTGGCACAGGTCGATCACCCTGAGATCTGAATTCACTCCCCAAGTGCTGCTTAGAGCAGGTGTGCACACACACTCTTACTCAGGGGCTGATTGAGAGGATGAAGATGGTGTTCACCTGGTGACCTCACCTGGAAAGGGACTTTAAACTGTGGCATTGGGACAAATGTCAAGTCCTGGGCTTTAGGAATTGATTTGAAGGACAGATATGAAACAAAACAAAAAAATCTTTACCAAAAAAAAAAAACTGCTATAAAGCACCAGGATTGGCTGGCAGGTCCTTTAAAAAAAAAAAAAAAAGATTTTCACTCCGAAGACTACAGCTAAACTGATATCGAATGGAGTTGGAGGAAGTCATTTCTTATGTGGCTTTAAAATTGCAGTCCATGGGCTCCGGAGTGACCAGCGGTGGTTGGTAGAGCAAATCAACCCTTCCATACCCTGGTCGATGCAAGCGTGCCCATATGGAACTAGAAGATACAATCAGCATTGGCATAGTTGCTTAAAAAGTAAAGTTAAAACTTGAAACGTGAGTTAATAAGTATCTGGCCCCTTCCTGTTTTCCTCTATTCTTGCATGTTTGTCACACTGAATGGATTCAGATCTTAATACAAAATGTAATATTAGACATTACAAACACAAAGTATATATTTTTAAATTTCATTTATTTAATGAAAAAAGTTAACAAACAAAAACATAAAAATGTCTTGTGTTTACTCAGGTTCCCTTTTTGTAATATTGCATTTTGTCTAAAGATCTGAAACCATTCATTGTGACAAATATGACCAATAATAGAGGAACTAAAAACTTTTTCACTATACTGTATATATAAGGAATAAGATGATACTGGATTTTAATGTACATTTTTGAAGAAATTATATATTGATGCAAAAATGTGAATACATGACAATTTAGTTACAACCTAACCTTGTGTAGATATGTACAGTAAAATATAGAATTATTTTTAAAACTTATTGTCAGGGCGGGCGAGGGAATGGACCCAAACGCAGAGTGAAGGGAAAAACACAAAACTCCAAAATAGGATGAACAAAGACTTTACTTAATTCCAGGGAAAAAGGGAACAAAAAGCCTCGCAGGGCAGCTATAACAAACACAAAGAAAAACTTCAAAACACGCTGGACACAAGAAAATACAAAAGTCCAAAAACACGTTACAAACAAACCAACCAACTACAACAAAGGATCCAGCACCTGAGTCAGGGGGAAGGGAAACTTAAATAGACACGGCACAGACGAGACACAGGAGGGCACAATGAACAATCAGGCCACAGAGAGGGAAGGGAAAACAAGACAACCAAAAACAATAATTGGACAATTGAAAACAATAAAACAATTAAACCGGGGGAGCAGGACACAAAACAGAAGTGCCGCCATCTGGCGGCCCAACGAGGAAAGACAGAGGGAAAACACAGACAGGAACACAGAACCATTTCACTTATAATGCTATAATAACTTCCCTTGCAACTTCCATGCTTTGTAGGTCTCTGCTTCTTTCTCTACATCTCCTCATGGTTAAATTGGACTTCTTAGGGTTTCATAAGATGGAGGATTCTGAAAGACTTGATTGCACTGAATTTGTTCTTTAAGTAGGCTTCCAGAGAAAGACTGGCCTGAGGGGAAAATAACAGTTTGGAATTATAAATGTATTCATGTAGCCTATGTTTGCATCTCCTACTGTTGTGTGTGTGTGTGTGTGTGTGTGTGTGTGTGTTTATGTGTGTTTGTGTGTATGCAGACCAGTGTTTCACAGCCCGATAAATGTAAACAACGGAATGTTCAGTGAACTCTCGGTTTTCGGTGCTGTTGGGGTACTGCTCTTATTATTGACAAAATGTGAAAAAGTGACATTTCTGTAGTCAGAAAAACTCTTTGAGCTTAGGTAGACAGATAGATATAAATAAATACTGCATTCATCTTCAAGGGAAAAATCAGTTCATCAATTCCTAGCTGATCCACAAACTAATTGTTGCTGATCCTGCAACTTCCAGGTGTGAGACATTATTTTCTAATCTTAATTTGGCAAAGTGTAAGAATTGTCTCAATGTAAATTCAGAAATTGGCTAACTGTACAGCGTAGTGGGACGCAGTATGACCTACATTGTAAAGGGCTGCTTCCACTTCCTGATCCCCTATGCCAGATGGAAAGAGGAGGGACACCCTCAGCTGACTTGTCACAGTTTGATCTGTCAACACAAAAGGGTCACACAACTCTCATTACCTGCAACGCTTGATACCAGAAGAGATGCGGGGTAGAACGCAAACATTTTTTGATACTACAGCAAAAGGACGGTATTTATCATATCATAGGTGACAAAGTCATACAAATGGTCTCAGTTTCTTCCCACACCCAAATTCTGTCCAAATAATGTAACTTTTCCTTAATGTAAACCTATTAAAACATGTAAGGAATTATCAAAAATGTCTTGCTTCCAACAGTAAAATTCAGATGATAACACGCTCAGACTTAATTGGGTGTTCTCTGAACAAACCAATGATCCCTGAAGAAAAAGGGGAAAATAATAATAATCAAGGAATAAATAAGGCTCCGCACACCGAAAGATGCCATAAATTTGAATTAGCGATGACTTTATAATTGAGCATTTGGCACAAGAGACAATGAAAGGCCTCTGTGTAGCTCATACTGTACATTGTTCAGCTAATTTCACCATTCTTTTGAATAAATATAATGTGAAGTAAACACATTACACATTCACTATCTTTTAGTGTTCAGAGACTTTTTTCTTTGATTATTTCCAACACTAAAAGTTCACAGGAAATCCATGTGAGTGTCCTTTATGAATTTTGCATAATAATTTCTATTGATTCATATTTCATGTACTGTGACTATCCAATAATAGCCTTTATGGTGGGAATGTTGTGAATGGTATTACAGTAACTGAGGGCTGAGGCCGGGTCTTTATGGTGGGAATGTTGTGAGATGGTATTACCTGAGGGCTGAGGCAGGGTCTTTATGGTGGGAATGTTGTGAGATGGTATTACCTGAGGGCTGAGGCAGGGTCTTTATGGTGGGGATGTTGTGAGATGGTATTACAGTAACTGAGGGCTGAGGCAGGGTCTTTATGGTGGGGATGTTGTGAGATGGTATTACAGTAACTGAGGGCTGAGGCAGGGTCTTTATGGTGGGAATGTTGTGAGATGGTATTACCTGAGGCCTGAGGCAGGGTAGGCCCTCACACCTTACCTGTTCTGCAGGTGTGGTCATAGTCAGGACAGCAATCATTAGCCTGCAAACAGTAAGCATCACAGAAGCAGCCTCTGAAGCAGTTCACGTCGCTTCCACTGCAGCAGAGGGCTGGTTCCTCCGAACATTTCCCTGCAAGGCACGACACAAACAAAACATTTCACCATTTCACTCCACAACACAAGCACAAAGGTGGAAAGTCCAGGGGTCAGAATGTAAAAGTCCTGCCGTGTGTTTTCTTCCACCCATTAACTCAACCAGCTGATTTCATTAAAATGCTGGAAGCATTGTACAGATTAGTAAATCCAGGTGACTGGAACAAAATACTGGGGAGAATATTTAATGAATCTGGATTTTCCATCTAAAATGCAAATATGTTTTACATTCCAGGTAAAATGTAAAACATATTTGCAACACATATGCAAATAGACCATGATTTCTGTGACATAAATAAAAAACATTTAAGTGTTCATGTTTATTTTTTATTGATGTTTCTTCTAATTACTGTTACCAATGTATCCTTTTTCTCAAGCTAGCCAGACACATTATGAAAGTGGCAACATTTACCAACATTTATGCACTTTAAAAAAAAAAAAGTTGTGAATTTGTGATTTTGATTTCATATTGCATCTGACACTGGCCCACCTGAGTATGAGTTCAGTGGAAATGTTGTACTGTTTGTGCCAGGTGTCACTGTCACGTTTACAGGCGTTCCTTCCTGCTCGCCTGCACTCAAAGAAAAGAATGCAGTTGTATGAAAACAATCATGGGGTTCTGGCTTTTAAAGTAGTAAAGATAATAATGCTGTTTGTTTCACAATTTTCCATGGCTGTGGGGCAGCCAAAACTATGAAAATGTGTCCCGAACTCCATATTTTTTCTTTAGTTTCATTATTTTTAAAATTCTTTGTTAACATTCCATTGTTTTACACACACACACAGTGTCAGGGTTCTGTGTCTTCCCCCTGTTTTTCCTGGTTGGGCCGCCAGATGGCGGCACTTCTGTTTTGTGTCCTGTTTGATTGTTTCATTGGTTTCAATTGTCCTATTATTGGTTGCTGATTGTCTCGTGTTCCCTTCCCTCTCTGTGGCCTGATTGTTCATTGTGCCCTCCTGTGTCTCGTCTGCGTCGTGTCTATTTAAGTCTCCCTTCTCCCTGACTCAGGTGCTGGATCCTTGCCTATTGCCTGCCTGTTGCTCGCGTTCTTGCCTCTTGCCTCTTGCCTCTTGCCTGCTTGCCTGCTTGCCTGCTTGCCTGCTTGCCTGCTTGCCTGCTTGCCTGCTTGCCTGCTTGCCTGCTTGCCTGCTTGCCTGCTTGCCTGCTTGCCTGCTTGCTCGTTGTTGTTACTTTGTTTGACCGTGCCGCCGATCGTGTTTCTGCCCAGAGTGTTCCTGCCCCTGTTCTGTTCTCTACGTGTTTTTTTGGACTTTTGTATTTTCTTGTTTTCCCGTTTTTTGAAGTTTTTCTTTGTGTTTCTTATAGCCGCCCTGCAAGGCTTTCTGTTCCCTTTGTTCCCCGTTGAATTAAGTAAAGTCTTTGTTTTTCCTACTTTTGGAGTTTTGCGTTTTTTCCCCGCACTCTGCACTTGGGTCCATTCCCTCGCCCGCCCTGACACACACACACACACACACACTCACCGGCCACTTTATTAGGTGAACCTGCTTATAAACGCAAATAGCCTGCTCATCCGAACAGTGAATGATGTGTCAGTATATAAAGCATGCAGATATGGTGAAGAAGTTTAGTTCTTTTTTGGCCAAACATTAGAACGGGCAAGATGCGTGATATAAGAGACTTAGACCATCGTAAGATGACACAAAGACAAAAACTGCTTTTTTTTACAATAGTGGTATACAGAAAGGCATCTTTGAATGCACAACACATCAAACCTTCAAGAAGATGGGCTACAGATGACCACACCAGGTTCTACACATGTCAGCTAAGAACAGGAACATAAAGGCTACTGTGGGCACATGATCACCAAAACTGGAAGAGTGAAGATAGGAAAAATGTTGCCTTGAATGTCTGAATGCTGCAACATGCAGATGGTAGGGTCAGAATTTGTAATTAACAGCAAGAATCCATGGCTACTGTGGGCACATGATCACCAAAACTGGAAGAGTGAAGATAGGAAAAATGTTGCCTTGAATGTCTGAATGCTGCAACATGCAGATGGTAGGGTCAGAATTTGTAATTAACAGCAAGAATCCATGGATCCACCCTGCCTTGTGTCAATGGCGCAGGCTAGTGGTGGTGATTTAATAGTGTGGGGAGTGTTTTCTTGGCACACATCAGGTCTGTTAATACCAATTGAGCATCATTTGAATGCCACAACACACCAAAACATTGTTTCTGACTATGTGCATACATTTATGGCCACAATCTATCCTTTTTCAAATGGATACTTCCAACAGAATGATGCACCATGTCACAAAAATATCATCTTAAGCTGGTTCCATGAACATGACAGTGACTTAAGTTTACGCCAATGGTCTCACAGTCACCTGCTTTCAATCCAACAGAGCACCTCTGGGATGAAGTGGAACAAGAGGTTCACAGCATGAATGCATGGCTGAAAAATCGGCAGGAACTGCGTGATGTTATTGAGCCAGCATGGACTAAAATTCCTCAGTACTCTTTCCACCACCTTTTTGAATCAATACCATGAAGGATTCAAGCTGTTCTGAAGGCAAAAGGCAGTTATACTTGGTACTAGGTAGGGTTACTTAATAAAATGGCTGGTGTGTATGAGTGCACCTCTTTGACTTCCCCATTCTTTGAAAGTACAATAAGAAATAATCAGATGGAATCATCTTATAAGATTATGATCATAAAAAATATCTTGTTTTACCTGTTACACAAGTTGTAGTGAAGTCAGGGCAGCAGTCATTAAGCCGTAGACAAGCCACATCACAAAAGCAGCCCCTATAACAACCATCAGTTTGTCCTTCACAGCATAATGGTGGGAACTCAGAGCATTTACCTGAAAGCAAAATAAAACACAAAAAAATATTCTAACAAATCAAAACACCTACAAGGAAATTCCACTCAACTCAGACTGGCCTGAACTTAGATCTGGAGCATAGGGCCATGTCAGGTAAACATCTAATTTTGGCATTTTTAGTTCTCTTTTTTGGTGGGGTTGAGTGGGCAGTTTAAGATTTAATTTACTAAAGACATAGCACAGACTTACGGGAAAAAGAGACCAGGATGGCAGTGCTGCTAACATTGTTCAATAATGCTGGAAATAATGTTGTGATACTGCTATTAGACTCTGTCAAGTTTAATGCTTCTGAAGTGACATTGCTACCAGGTAGAAGGGTGCGTGTTGTAGTCACCAAATTTGCATTTGTCACAGAAGGTAGTCCAGTTACAGAATTGTTCCCTAGAGAAAAACACAAAGCAAGAATGTAACAAAGAGCAGTTACCAGTTAGTGTCAAGACTTTGATGTATTTGAGAAGTTTTTTTAAGCAACAAGCTAACAAGGTGCATTATGAAAGCAGTGACATTTACTTGGTAGATATATGTGCATGGTTTTTTTTGTTGCAATTTTTATATCATATTGCAACAGACATTGGTCCATCTGAAAATGAGATCAGTGAAAATAATGTACTGTTGCTGACATATATGGCAAACCCATATGACAAATTTAATTTACTAAAGACATAGCACAGACTTACGGGAAAAAGAGCCCAGGGTGGCAGTGCTGCTAACATTGTTCAATAATGCTGGAAATAATGTTGTGATACTGCTATTAGACTCTGTCAAGTTTAATGCTTCTGAAGTGACATTGCTACCAGGTAGAAGGGTATGTGTTGTAGTCACCAAATTTGAATTTGTCACAGAAGGTAGTTCAGTTACAGAATTGTTCCCTAGAGCAAAACACAAAGCAAGAATGTGACAAAGAGCAGTTACCAGTTAGTGTCAAGACTTTGATGTATTCGAGAAGTTTTTTTAAGCAACAAACTAACAAGGTGCATTATGAAAGCAGTGACATTTACTTGGTAGATATATGTGCATGGTTTTTTTGTTGTTGCAATTTTTATATCATATTGCAACAGACATTGGTCCGTCTGAAAATGAGATCAGTGAAAATAATGTACTGTTGCTGACATATATGGCAAACCCATATGACAAATTTAATTTACTAAAGACATAGCACAGACTTATGGGAAAAAGAGCCCAGGATGGCAGTGCTGCTAACATTGTTCAATAATGCTGGAAATAATGTTGTGATACTGCTATTAGACTCTGTCAAGTTTAATGCTTCTGAAGTGACATTGCTACCAGGTAGAAGGGTGCGTGTTGTAGTCACCAAATTTGCATTTATCACAGAAAGTAGTCCAGTTACAGAATTGTTCCCTAGAGCAAAACACAAAGCAAGAATGTGACAAAGAGCAGTTACCAGTTAGTCAAGACTTTGATGTATTCAAAGTCTTGACACTGTTGTTTTAAGCAACAAGCTAACAAGGTGCATTATGAAAGCAGTGACATTTACTTGGTAGATATATGTGCATGGTTTTTTTGTTGTTGCAATTTTTATATCATATTGCAACAGACATTGATCCATCTGAATATGAGATCAGTGAAAATAATGTACTGTTGTTGACATATATGGCAAACCCATATGACGAAACAGGGTGAATGGTGTTTTTTCATGAACAAGCAGGTTTTTAGTACATACAAAAACTTATGTCATTATGTTATTTTTGACAAATTTCCATCCTTCCATCCTAGTGGCACTGTCACGCCAATTTTGATCTGGGCTTCAAAAATGATCCGGGTGAGGTAATGACATTCTAAAACAATTTTGACGTACTTAAAGTTTTGTTGCAGCTGCGGTTGCTATGCCTACGCTGCCAGCCTTGCTACATTCTTTGGCGATAAATATTCTAAGACAACTCAGCAATTTCTCTGGTTTAATGGGTTATTAAACCAGAGAGATCTGCTGAGGCAGGGTCTTTATGGTGGGAATGTTGTGAGATGTTATTGCAGTAAGTGTTGGCTGAGGCAGGGTCTTTATGGTGGGAATGTTGTGAGATGGTATTACCTGAGAGCTGAGGCAGGGTAGGCCCTCACACCTTACCTGTTCCGCAGGTGTGGCCGTAGTCAGGACAGCAATCATTAGCCTGCAAACAGAAAGCATCACAGAAGCAGCCTCTGAAGCAGTTCATGTCGCCTCCACTGCAGCAGAGGGCTGGTTCCTCCGAACATTTCCCTGCAAGGCACGACACAAACAAAACATTTCACCATTTCACTCCGCAACACAAGCACAAAGGTGGAAAGTCCAGGGGTCAGAATGTAAAAGTCCTGCCGTGTGTTTTCTTCCACCCATTAACTCAACCAGCTGATTTCATTAAAATGCTGGAAGCATTGTACAGATTAGTAAATCCAGGTGACTGGAACAAAATACTGGGGAGAATATTTAATGAATCTGGATTTTCCATCTAAAATGCAAATATGTTTTACATTCCAGGTAAAATGTAAAACATATTTGCAACACATATGCAAATAGACCATGATTTCTGTGACATAAATAAAAAACATTTAAGTGTTCATGTTTATTTTTTATTGATGTTTCTTCTAATTACTGTTACCAATGTATCCTTTTTCTCAAGCTAGCCAGACACATTATGAAAGTGGCAACATTTACCAACATTTATGCACTTTAAAAAAAAAAAGTTGTGAATTTGTGATTTTGATTTCATATTGCATCTGACACTGGCCCACCTGAGTATGAGTTCAGTGGAAATGTTGTACTGTTTGTGCCAGGTGTCACTGTCACGTTTACAGGCGTTCCTTCCTGCTCGCCTGCACTCAAAGAAAAGAATGCAGTTGTATGAAAACAATCATGGGGTTCTGGCTTTTAAAGTAGTAAAGATAATAATGCTGTTTGTTTCACCATTTTCCATGGCTGTGGGGCAGCTAAAACTATGAAAATGTGTCCCGAACTGTATATTTTTTCTTAGTTTCATTATTTTTTAAATTCTTTGTTCCCATTCCATTGTTTTACACACACACACAGTGTCAGGGTTCTGTGTCTTCCCCCTGTTTTTCCTGGTTGGGCCGCCAGATGGCGGCAATTCTGTTTTGTGTCCTGTTTGATTGTTTCATTGGTTTCAATTGTCCTATTATTGGTTGCTGATTGTCTCGTGTTCCCTTCCCTCTCTGTGGCCTGATTGTTCATTGTGCCCTCCTGTGTCTCATCTGCGTCGTGTCTATTTAAGTCTCCCTTCTCCCTGACTCAGGTGCTGGATCCTTGCCTATTGCTTGCCTGTTGCTCGCGTGCTTGCCTCCTGCCTCCTGCCTCCTGCCTCCTGCCTCCTGCCTCCTGCCTCCTGCCTCCTGCCTCCTGCCTCCTGCCTCCTGCCTCCTGCCTCCTGCCTCCTGCCTCTTGCCTCTTGCCTCTTGCCTCTTGCCTCTTGCCTCTTGCCTCTTGCCTCTTGCCTCTTGCCTCTTGCCTCTTGCCGTTACTTTGTTTGACCGTGCCGCCGATCGTCTTTCTGCCCAGAGTGTTCCTGCCCCTGTTCTGTTCTCTACGTGTTTTTTTGGACTTTTGTATTTTCTTGTTTTCCCGTTTTTTGAAGTTTTTCTTTGTGTTTGTTATAGCCGCCCTGCGAGGCTTTCTGTTCCCTTTGTTCCCCGTTGAATTAAGTAAAGTCTTTATTTTTCCTACTTTTGGAGTTTTGCGTTTTTTCCCCGCACTCTGCGCTTGGGTCCATTCCCTCGCCCGCCCTGACACACACACACACACACACACACTCACCGGCCACTTTATTAGGTGAACCTGCTTATAAACGCAAATAGCCTGCTCATCCGAACAGTGAATGTGTCAGTATATAAAGCATGCAGATATGGTGAAGAAGAAGTATAGTCTTTTTTGGCCAAACATTAGAACGGGCAAGATGCGTGATATAAGAGACTTAGACCATCGTAAGATGACACAAAGACAAAAACTGCTTTTTTTTTTTTACAACAGTGGTATACAGAAAGGCATCTTTGAATGCACAACACATCAAACCTTCAAGAAGATGGGCTACAGATGACCACACCAGATTCTACACATGTCAGCTAAGAACAGGAACATAAAGGCTACTGTGGGCACATGATCACCAAAACTGGAAGAGTGAAGATAGGAAAAATGTTGCCTTGAATGTCTGAATGCTGCAACATGCAGATGGTAGGGTCAGAATTTGTAATTAACAGCAAGAATCCATGGATCCACCCTGCCTTGTGTCAATGGCGCAGGCTAGTGGTGGTGATGTAATAGTGTGGGGAGTGTTTTCTTGGCACACATCAGGCCTGTTAATACCAATTGAGCATCATTTGAATGCCACAACACACCAAAACATTGTTTCTGACTATGTGCATACATTTATGGCCACAATCTATCCTTTTTCAAATGGATACTTCCAACAGAATGATGCACCATGTCACAAAAATATCATCTTAAGCTGGTTCCATGAACATGACAGTGACTTCAGTTTACGCCAATGGTCCCACAGTCACCTGCTTTCAATCCAAGAGAGCACCTCTGGGATGAAGTGGAACAAGAGGTTCACAGCATGAATGCATGGCTGAAAAATCGGCAGGAACTGCGTGATGTTATTGAGCCAGCATGGACTAAAATTCCTCAGTACTCTTTCCACCACCTTATTGAATCAATACCATGAAGGATTCAAGCTGTTCTGAAGGCAAAAGGCAGTTATACTTGGTACTAGGTAGGGTTACTTAATAAAATGGCTGGTGTGTATGAGTGCACCTCTTTGACTTCCCCATTCTTTGAAAGTACAATAACAAATAATCTGATGGAATCATCTTATAAGATTATGATCATAAAAAATATCTTGTTTTACCTGTTACACAAGTTGTAGTGAAGTCAGGGCAGCAGTCATTAAGCCGTAGACAAGCCACATCACAATAGCAGCCCCTATTACAACCATCATTTTGTCCTTCACAGCATAATGGTGGGAACTCAGAGCATTTACCTGAAAGCAAAATAATATTCTAACAAATCAAAACACCTACAAGGAAATTCCACTCAACTCAGACTGGCCTGAACTTAGATCTGGAGCATAGGGCCATGTCAGGTAAACATCTAATTTTGGCATTTTTAGTTCTCTTTTTTGGTGGGGTTGAGTGGGCAGTTTAAGATTTAATTTACTAAAGACATAACACAGACTTACGGGAAAAAGAGACCAGGATGGCAGTGCTGCTAACATTGTTCAATAATGCTGGAAATAATGTTGTGATACTGCTATTAGACTCTGTCAAGTTTAATGCTTCTGAAGTGACATTGCTACCAGGTAGAAGGGTATTTGTTGTAGTCACCAAATTTGCATTTGTCACAGAAGGTAGTTCAGTTACAGAATTGTTCCCTAGAGCAAAACACAAAGCAAGAATGTGACAAAGAGCAGTTACCAGTTAGTGTCAAGACTTTGATGTATTCGAGAAGTTTTTTTAAGCAACAAGCTAACAAGGTGCATTATGAAAGCAGTGACATTTACTTGGTAGATATATGTGCATGGTTTTTTTGTTGTTGCAATTTTTATATCATATTGCAACAGACATTGGTCCATCTGAAAATGAGATCAGTGAAAATAATGTATTGTTGCTGACATATATGGCAAACCCATATGACAAATTTAATTTACTAAAGACATAGCACAGACTTACGGGAAAAAGAGTCCAGGATGGCAGTGCTGCTAACATTGTTCAATAATGCTGGAAATAATGTTGTGATACTGCTATTAGACTCTGTTAAGTTTAATGCTTCTGAAGTGACATTGCTACCAGGTAGAAGGGTGCGTGTTTTAGTCACCAAATTTGCATTTGTCACAGAAGGTAGTCCAGTTACAGAATTGTTCCCTAGAGCAAAACACAAAGCAAGAATGTGACAAAGAGCAGTTACCAGTTAGTGTCAAGACTTTGATGTATTTGAGAAGATTTTTTTAAGCAACAAGCTAACAAGGTGCATTATGAAAGCAGTGACATTTACTTGGTAGATATATGTGCATGGTTTTTTTGTTGTTGCAATTTTTATATCATATTGCAACAGACATTGGTCCATCTGAAAATGAGGTCAGTGAAAATAATGTACTGTTGCTGACACATATGGCAAACCCATATGACAAATTTAATTTACTAAAGACATAGCACAGACTTACGGGAAAAAGAGTCCAGGATGGCAGTGCTGCTAACATTGTTCAATAATGCTGGAAATAATGTTGTGATACTGCTATTAGACTCTGTTAAGTTTAATGCTTCTGAAGTGACATTGCTACCAGGTAGAAGGGTGTGTGTTTTAGTCACCAAATTTGCATTTGTCACAGAAGGTAGTCCAGTTACAGAATTGTTCCCTAGAGCAAAACACAAAGCAAGAATGTGACAAAGAGCAGTTACCAGTTAGTGTCAAGACTTTGATGTATTTGAGAAGTTTTTTTAAGCAACAAGCTAACAAGGTGCATTATGAAAGCAGTGACATTTACTTGGTAGATATATGTGCATGGTTTTTTTGTTGTTGCAATTTTTATATCATATTGCAACAGACATTGGTCCATCTGAAAATGAGGTCAGTGAAAATAATGTACTGTTGCTGACATATATGGCAAACCCATATGACAAATTTAATTTACTAAAGACATAGCACAGACTTACGGGAAAAAGAGTCCAGGATGGCAGTGCTGCTAACATTGTTCAATAATGCTGGAAATAATGTTGTGATACTGCTATTAGACTCTGTTAAGTTTAATGCTTCTGAAGTAACATTGCTACCAGGTAGAAGGGTGCGTGTTTTAGTCACCAAATTTGCATTTGTCACAGAAGGTAGTCCAGTTACAGAATTGTTCCCTAGAGCAAAACACAAAGCAAGAATGTGACAAAGAGCAGTTACCAGTTAGTGTCAAGACTTTGATGTATTTGAGAAGTTTTTTTAAGCAACAAGCTAACAAGGTGCATTATGAAAGCAGTGACATTTACTTGGTAGATATATGTGCATGGTTTTTTTGTTGTTGCAATTTTTATATCATATTGCAACAGACATTGGTCCATCTGAAAATGAGGTCAGTGAAAATAATGTACTGTTGCTGACATATATGGCAAACTCATATGACAAATTTAATTTACTAAAGACATAGCACAGACTTACGGGAAAAAGAGTCCAGGATGGCAGTGCTGCTAACATTGTTCAATAATGCTGGAAATAATGTTGTGATACTGCTATTAGACTCTGTTAAGTTTAATGCTTCTGAAGTGACATTGCTACCAGGTAGAAGGGTGCGTGTTTTAGTCACCAAATTTGCATTTGTCACAGAAGGTAGTCCAGTTACAGAATTGTTCCCTAGAGCAAAACACAAAGCAAGAATGTGACAAAGAGCAGTTACCAGTTAGTGTCAAGACTTTGATGTATTCGAGACGTTTTTTTAAGCAACAAGCTAACAAGGTGCATTATGAAAGCAGTGACATTTACTTGGTAGATATATGTGCATGGTTTTTTTGTTGTTGCAATTTTTATATCATATTGCAACAGACATTGGTCCATCTGAAAATGAGATCAGTGAAAATAATGTACTGTTGCTGACATATATGGCAAACCCATATGACGAAACAGGGTGAACGGTGTTTTTTCATGAACAAGCAGGTTTTTAGTACATACAAAAACTTACGTCATTATGTTATTTTTGACAAATTTCCATCCTTCCATCCTAGTGGCACTGTCACGCCAATTTTGATCTGGACTGAAAAAATGATCCGGGAGAGGTAATGACATTCTAGAACAATTGTGACGCATTTAAAGTTTTGTTGCAGCGTTAATTGCTATGCCGACGCTGCCAGCCTTGCTACATTCTTTGGCGATAAATGTTTCTAAGACAACTCAGCAATTTCCCTGGTTTAATGGGTTATTTTTTTTTTCCATTGCAGCAATGGACGCTGCAACGAAACTTCAAGTAAGTCACAATGGGTATAACAACTGTTTTAGAATGTCATTGCGTCACCCGGATCAATTTTGCAGCCTGGATCAAAATTGACGTGCCAGCACCCTCTTTTGTTAGAATACAATTGTTATTAGGTTAACATCACTCTTATTGATTATAAATTATTTCTTCCTGGTGATACCGCATTTTTGTATTGCTCCTCAGTATCAGTGACAATCTGGAGGTGTGGAGATTTACCTGGATTCAGCTGTCCTTCGCAACAGCACAGGAGGAACAGAAGCCCGAAGACGACAGTAGAGGAGTCCATTCTGCGCTCTGCTACACAGCCCCAGAGTGGAGCAGACTCCTGCATAGCCTATGCCTACAGGCTGCCCCACCCAGGAATGAGACTTTCACTTTCTTCAAGCTCTGCCCTAAGTCCTTTTGTTATAAAGATTAACTACAGCTGTTCTATGTTAATATTTTGGAAAATATACATTCATTCATGTATGTGTTTTGATCCCATATTAAATGACAAGTTTAAATATTTGTAAACAATCAGGCACCCAGAACTGCTAGGGGTATACTACGAAGGAAGGTTAAGATACCCAGAGTTTCTTTGCGTTAGCTGGCTTGACACCAACTAACACCACAATCAGATTTAACCAGTACCACGTTCTTAATTCCACAAAAAAAAAATTTCCAAAAAAGTTTCTCTCAAATTTGAAAATATATTATATATATTTTATAAAATCGTTGATTCTACTGGTTAGTAAGTCTTCGCTTCAACCATAATTTGGCACACCTGACTACTGATTAGCAGCTCAATGAGCTCTCTAGCTGTTGAATGACAGTGTCTCTGACAGGGTTGGAGAGAAAACCTAGAGCATAGCACATCCCCAAGAACAGGGTTGAGCAACCCTGATTTACAACCACAAACATTTTTCATACATCTCAATAAATGGAATGTTCACCCACTATTTTTTCAGGAAATGATTTTGATAAACTTGATACAGGATTGTGGCAAACACGCCTGCCACAGGCCACCGAAGTGGCTTTCCACGGGGCCCTCCAGCACAGAGACACAGGGAGAAGATGTTCAAATAGTCCACATTTATTTACGAGGGTTGGCAAGATGTTACTGCCAAGGAGCAGATGTTAAAACTGTCATGACAGAGGCTCCTCCGTGAGTGGGATTGGCAGATTTAACCTGTGCGCACTGATTACCTCACTACGCACAGGTGCAGCCACTCCTGATCCCGGGTCCAATTAGCCTGGCCAATTATCTAATTCTTAACCAATTATCCAATTGGCCAGGTCTAATTAGCTTGACCCAGGGCAGGTGTGGCTGCTTAAACCAGCCATCCCCACACCACAAGGATATAATACAATATTTCCTGAAGCAATCACACCAAAGTTCATTGATAAACTCAAGAATTATGGGTTTATCATTGTCCCAAAATTAAAAGGTAAGTGGATATGTACATGTAGGTCTCAAGAAACTTGTATATGTACTGCATTTCCTCCACTGAGAATCCATATCTGTCATAACATATCCTTGGAGAAAGCCAGCAGATTAATTTGGTCTCTAAATAATATCCAATCTGCAAACATGCTGGCTGAAACCTGAAGGCATTTCTCTCCCACCCACACAGATGCGAGGCCATCATGACTTGGATTTCATGCTGGACCACGGAGAATGTCAGTGCACCTAGAATCACGCTTGAGCTTCTGCTCCACCCAGGATGACTCACTCCTACGCATTTTCATAACAGAGCTTGCTTTTCCTGTTCTTATCTGGTTTGCAATTCACCTGCGGTACTTGGTCCATATTATTATTATTATTATTATCATTATTATTATTATTATTATTAATTAATAATAATAATAATAATAATAATAATAATAATAATAATAAATACATAAATAAAATGTATACATAAGTTCATAAAGATTAAAAATAAAAATGATTTTTAAAAATTGGAATGGCAGGTATACCATCCAGCCAAGTTACACCAAGTTATGCCCCATACCTATACAGCACTGAGGGTTGGGCACTTTTCAGTGTGAGTTCCCCACAGAAGTAACCACAACAACCACAGACTCTCAGCCCTTAAAAACATTCATTTATGTACCTTCTGACCCTATTTCAACAGACAAAATTCACAAAAATGTCCACGCAATAAAGCCCCAAACTAAGGGGATTTTGCATTCTCTCCTTTTCTTCTTTTTCCTGCCTCAAATGCTCCTA
Source organism: Anguilla rostrata (assembly GCF_018555375.3). Lineage (NCBI taxonomy): Eukaryota > Metazoa > Chordata > Actinopteri > Anguilliformes > Anguillidae > Anguilla > Anguilla rostrata. Next base: position 46,002,460 of record NC_057936.1, on the reverse strand, counting down.
GCCAACAAAAAAAATATGTCTTTGGTGATTTTAGGTACATCAACCAAAACATCGGATACACACACAAAATTAACATATATATACAAGAGCGCACATTTATTTACAGTAAACAGTATAACCTTGCAGGTCTGATGCCTACTTCCCTCGTAGCTCACTGGATAGTGCCTCCGCCTTTGGAACATCTTACATGACTCATGGACCCAAGTTCAATCCCCCCTCTGACTGAAGATAATCTTGAACTCATTACACTGGCTTGCTGGCTAACTAAAAATACAACATTTAAAGTACTGCTTTTGCATCTGTAAAATCTTTGCAGGAAACTCATTTATATTTTAGAAATACAAATAAAAGACACCCACACTTTAGACAATTCCGCTTTCGGCATTTTCACCGTGTTTAATGTTAGCTACCTTGCTAACGAAACGATAGACCGACTGTATAGCAGTACAGACGGCTGTCAATTTAAACACTACAATCACCCACACTTCAGACAGTTCTGCTTTTGGCATTTTCACCAAGTTTAATGTTAGCTACCTTGCTAATTGTTACGGCCGGCTCGAAAAGCCGCAACATAAGAAGGCACACGACACCAGTTTAGATGCAAAAGCATATGGACATTTATTTACAAAAAGACAACAACATTGGAAACAAGAAAACGAACAGAAAAGCTGTGTCTTGTGTCAGGGAGTGAGAGAGTGTGAACAGGGCAAGGAGCCACTTATATAGGCTCAGCCCACACCTTCACACAGGTGCCCTCAGTCAGCTTATCAGTGAGCTGCACCTAGATCTTAAAGACATACACACACACAAGCAAAACAGGACACAGTAACACGTAACACTAACAAAATGATAGACCAACTGTATAGCAGTACAGATGGCTGTCAATTTAAACACCACAATCACCCACACTTCAGACAGTTCTGCTTTTGGCATTTTCACCGAGTTTACCGTCAGCTACCTTGCTAATGACTTATCGGTTGCAACGCGAAATTACATATATACATAGAAGTGCAGTTGTTTAAACCCTCAAAATTTTTCTGTTCCTACGTTTCCTACTCTAGTGGCTTACTGGGTAGAGTGGCTGCCTGCAGCACTTTCGGATGCTGCCCTTGAACTCATGAAAACCTCTCAGTCCATTACAATGCCTGGCAGTGTAACAAAAGAATAAAACATTTAACCTCTCGCTTTCGCATTTGTATAATCTTTCAGGGAAAGTAATTCATATTAACTTATAAAACTAATAAACTCCGCTTCGCGTCGGGCCAAACAACGCCCCTTAACTGTGATATAATAACTATATACCACGGCCTGCCATGAGCTATTGCTTAATTATATTAATAGACAACTACAAATAGAATAGTGGCGGGAGTCCCAGTTCCTTTCAGGGACACGAGACCTTTGACTCATAAAAGGATTTGTTCCCGGATTCATTCACTGGATCTTTCATTCCTGACTCCAAATTCTGACTTTTCGTTCACTGACTCCAGTTCCTAGTGAACAAGAACGTGAGTCATGCAATGACTGATTCCGACTTCAGACTCTAGTTCCTGGGAGGGAACCTATCCACACGTTTGCCTCGTTAATGCACTGTTTGCTTGTACACACAGGGCCAAGCTACTTGAAATAATTTTGGAAACACTGGGTAGCATTGCTGTGGAATACAGCTTGTTTACTTTGCCTGAGCTAAATTAGACAACATTGTTGCATGTAACTTGGCACAAATGTGACATCAATACATTTAATAGCAGGCCTAGATTTGAAAGAATGACTTATAGACAGTGCTTTGTATGTGTGAGTAACTTGGCATTTTTGTACGTTCAAAACGTGTTTTTCATCAGATTATGTATACTCTGCAGACCAAAACAAGGCTGCTTCTTATTACTCAACATTAAAATTTTATTTTAGCTCCAGTTTATCCATATACCTGCCTTTGAAATACACACTGAAATATACTGCTTCTTATTGAGTACACATGCTTTTAATTTATCATTTCATAAAGAAATATGCCTCCTAGCAGTGAATATTGGGGCTTTCCAAAACACTGATATACTTGTACAGAGCTTCCTGGAGTAATGTCAGAACATTAGAACATTTATGTAACGCAGTGACAGTTTACCCCCACTGGGAGCAGAGTTTTGGCACACGGGGAGCACAGGATTCATCGCTATCCTGGGCGATTTTCTGGTGTGCAGTCAGGAACGGAGTGTAGCACAGTGGGTAAGGAACTGGGCTTGTAACCGAAAGGTTGCGGGTTCGATTCCCGGGTAGGACACTGCCGTTGTACCCTTGAGCAAGGTACTTAACCGAAATTGCTTCAGTATATATCCAGCTGTATAAATGGATGCAATGTAAAATGCTATGTAAAAGTTGTGTAAGTCGCTCTGGATAAGAGTGTCTGCTAAGTGCCTGTAATGTAATGTAATGAATGATGGGCGTGTGAAACTCTGCCCTCACTGGGAGCAGTGTACCTAAAGACGGTTAGGGCTTAAGAACGACACATCTGAGCACCATCAGTGACCATCCGAACTGCAGGAGTACACTGCTTAGTCTCTTGAATACAACATGTCAACTCCCTGGTTTTAGCAGAAGTGCGCTGTGAAGCTCGCCGGCAGATACAGAGCTGGGTAGACTGATCAAAGCACAGTGAAGCTGCTGACCTCAGCAGGATTGGATGGGGCTCACTGGTGATAGTAGCTTTGGGAGCAGGGTGAGGCAGGGTCAGAGAAGTGCTCGGAAATCTTGTCCTGTCGGAGGCAAACCCAGCAGAAGTAGTGGTGACACTTGGAGCACAGCACTCTGTTACAGCCTCCATCCTTCTGTAAGGCAAGAAACGGCATGCGAGTCAGCTTTAAGAGGGACAAGACAGTTCCATGTGGCCAGTTCATTAACACCCATCACAGATCCAGTCTAGAGAGAGACACTCACTCAGACAGAAGACTATCCACTATCGGAGCAAACGTGCACGCACCAAGAAAAAAAGGCTCACGCAAGGTGCTGGGTCACAAGGAACATGTCACAAACACAAAGAAGACTTGCACACTCGCTTAATGCTCCAAAAAACAAATACTGACACTTAATTTACTATGCAAGGGGTTGAGGTTTTGACCACACAGGTCTTCATCAGAACCCTGCTTGCTGTTCAAACAGGTCAATTTAAGACTTGTGCCCTAAGGCTCTTATAGGTGTGTGAGATGCACACCTCCCACACAAACTTCAAAGGGTACTGCATGAACCATGTCATAATATAGGACTAATGGTGTATATAATGTTTGAAAATTAATTAAATTAAATTAAATCTAACACCAAGTGAACTTACCATCACATACTCAACATGTCAAATAAACATAGGTATTTTTCATAACCATATAAATCTTGATCTGAGCAGATACTACTTGATACTAAAACACTTTGAAGACAGTAAGAGAAAGACAAAAAAACAACCTCTTGTTTGCATGGATATTCTTTGATTGGATGACCTGCCCAACCATGCCAGAATGAAATGAATAAATACACAAAAACGGTTTGATCCACATCTTCACTATGTCTACTCGGAGGGAAAAAAATGCATCCAAAAACAAAATAAAAAATTCTTCCTCCGGAGAAGCCAATTATGAATATCTCTCCCCCTGCATGGAATGTTCATTTTCTCCATGCTCCAGTCCCTCAGGCTAGAAAACGGGTGGTTATGTGTCACAAAATGAACAGCCGCCAGGCTCTTAATATCACCACCTTTGGAGCCACTGGCCAGGAGAGCATCTCACCTGTATGGTGGCCTGGCAGTGTGGACATTTCTTGGTGTTGGTATCCAACCAGCTCTCGGTGAGGACATATTCCACCCTGTTCTGGAGCACACTTCTCCCGTAGCGCTTCTCCAAGAACTTCCTCCGGGTCTTACTCCCAGTGTCGTAGTCATCCCAGAGCCCTCGAAGTCCATCTGCAACACATAGGTGGGAAAGTGAAACCGGCAGCAGACAGGCAAAGCACAGTGATGCTCTATGGCAGAGCCGATCCACCACCAGGGCCGATCCACTTCAGGCTTTCGTGCAAACTTCTCCTTCATTTGAGTTTCTGCTTGATGGACTCAACTGCTACACCCAGAAAGGGGCTGTAATACCTTATCATTCAGCAAGACGGAATTCACAAATTAGGCCCCAACATGGGGACTAACGTTCATAGAAATGTACCAGTTTGAATGATCAGATCCAAAATAAAGCTGCGATTCTGAAAGGGAAATTGACAGCTTATGGCTGCAAAATGGAAGCTACTCGCTCACGTAATTTAAGAGATGGCCAGACTTTCAAGGCAACGTTAAAAGCACAAATCTTTTTAAATACAAAACCATATGTAGTCAGATTACTGCATGTAACATTATGTATATTTATGTTAGAAACATGAACGGTGAATTATAAAACAACTTCCCATTATTAAAACGGAGTATGGTAACATTTCTGCAGAGGTGGGTAACCCGGCTTCAAAGAGTAAAAAGACTGACCATGTATTTGCTCCACCACCATGCACTAAACCAGCTGATCATAATAATTAGTTCTCCTATCATGCTGAAGAGCTATGCTAATTAGAGTCAGCTGGTTTAGTGCATGGTGGTGGAGCAAATACATGGTCTTTTTACTCTTTGAAGCCGGGTTACCCACCTCTGCATTTCTGATGGTATTCAGCTTCAAAATACATGAATCCCTTGGACAATAAAGCAGAATTGAATGGGCTACTGGTTTTTCAAATGGTTGGAAAGACGCAAACCCTCCTGACCTTCCTTTTTAGGAACAGGAGCGTAAGGTTCGCCAGTGTCAGGCTCCGCCTCCCCTCTCGCCCCTTTCTCCGCACAGCGGGACAGCCCGTGGTAGCCCTGTCTGCACAGGGTGCAGAAGGCGTAGCGGCAGGAGGTGCAGATGGCGCTGGGGCTGTCCGGCTCCACCAGGACGGCGGTGGCGCACGCGTGGCGCGGGCAGTACGTCACGTCCGCCATGCCGTCCAGGCTGGACTGCAGCAGGAGGCGGTCATAGCGCCCAAACAGCTCCTCGCCAACCAGCTGCTTGACCTGCCAGACGCACGGCTTAGGATCCCAGTCTCAATGCATTACTACTTCCCAAAGCCAAATAAAACATGCACTTAATTAATAATTACAGTTTAACATCAACCATATTATAATATGAGACATTACATTTTTGCTGTGTCCTGCTCTCTATTCAGATGGAGTCAGGTATATATACAAGATATACAGTATATACCATAAAAAACATTTGGCAACACTTTACATTGAGGCATTTAGCATGATGCTCTCACCCAGAGCAACTCACATTCCTTTATAGGTAATCCATTCATACAGCTGGATATTTACTAAAGCCATGTTCCATGTTAAGCTCAAGCGTACAATGGTAGTGCCCCACCTAGGAACCCAACATACAACCTTAAGGTTGCAAGCTCAGTTCTCCAAAGCTGAACACATACTTGAATGTTACTGCGCAACATTTGTTTGTGTGCATGAAGTGGTTGCATCCTGAGTGACACTGTAAACATGTCTGCTTACTTTGTCAGACTGGAGGTTTAAAAGGTGTATCCACTAGCAGGCAGATCAGGGCTTCTCTACAAATGATTCCACCATTCTTCCTAGCACATACAGTATCACACCACTCGGCATAAAATGTATACTGCCCCCCATGGTTTACAGTGGTATTGTACCTTGCGGACACGAAACGTTAATTTTTGAGGACGTTTACAAAGAATGCTCTTCACGTCCGCAGGATACACGTGACAGTGATCTTGCGCATGCATTCGAGTAACTTGAATCAAGTATGGTTCCAGCCTAACTGTCCCTCCCTCTTTAATCCTTTCTAGATCATTCCCTGGGATGTTAACACATGTTCCCATGTCTTCGTGCAGCAGGGAGGGCTCACCATACCTGCATGGGCGTGGCTTCGCAGCCGCAATCGGACTGGGGGCATTTGAGGCCGTCAACGGCCCCGTCCCGGATCAGGACCTGGAAGTACCCGCGTGTGCATTCGGTGCAGTACACGTGCTTGCACTCCCTGAAGCTGAAGCAGTTCGCGCCCAGCTTCTTCGAGAAGCAGATTCCGCAGTCGAACAGCTGGTTGTCGAACTCCTTGTGACGCTGGGCTCTGTCGAAGTCCAGGAGCTGGAGCAGGAGTTCCGCATTAGAGTCGGCCCGCGTGGCAGGCCCTGGGCCATGCAGCCCCGCCCACGCGCCGTGACCCGCCCCTTCCTTGTGGGCCCGTGCGTTGTCACCGTCCCACTGAGACGGGAGTTCTAGGGAGGAGGAGATTTGGAGGAAGCTGAGGACATCTTCCCTGAGGAACTGGATCCAGGAGAAGAGGACCACGCTTCCAAGGCTCTCCTGCCAGAGCTTATCCAGGTGCCTGCACACAGCTGCTATCTGGAGGACGGATACACACACACATACAAACACACGTGTGCATACACGTGGATGACTCTACTGCAAACCAAATCTACCTACGGGTACAAATAAAGTAACCAGAACCTGAACCTGAATACACACACACATACAAACACACGTGTGCACACACACACACACACACGTGCGCATACACACACATGCACACGTACAAACACACACATTTGCATACATGCACATACACACACAGGTGCGCGTGCGCATACACACAAACACACATGTGCGTATACACACATACACATGCGCATACACGCATATACACACAGGTGCACATACACAGATGTGCGCATACATGCACATACACACACACATTCGCGTGCGCATACACACTCACATGCACACAAACACACACACATAAAAATTGTGTCAGAGGAGTACACTTCATGAATGATTTATGTCATTGCATTTGTTTTTTATTCAAGGTTTTTTTTTCTTATCTAGTTTCCACTGAGTTAAGCATGTGTCAAGCTGGCCGTAAACACTGGGAGATCCTAATCCCTGGTGTCCCAGACTCACCTGGACTTCTGAAAGCCATTTGCAGCTTAGTGTAAACAGAGGTGAAGATGTCGAAGGGTAGTCCGCAGGGAGTTCAAAGTTCAGCACCAGCGGAGGTAGGAATGACACCCCATAGTCTGCACACCTGCCTCCTGACAACAGATAGCCATGCATGACAAGTGAAATGAGCTGCCAAACAAGCAACACTAATCTGAAATATAAGGCATTTTGTGAGAAAGATCTGCCGGATAAAAATGAAAACACTTCATTTGTTTCAGGATTTAGGCCCCTTCGCAATTTAACAAATTGTAATACAAATTTTAAGTCCCACACCGACCTGCTTTGACACTGACTTTGAAATCCGGGGGCAAGTCTGGACAGATCTGGACCTGGCCTCCCCGCGCACTGTCATGCCTTTGAAACTCTTCCTGGTCGTAAATGCTGGCCAGAGCCAGGAGTTCGTCCTCCTGTGCTTCCTGGTCTTCAGACATTTTCCCAACGCTGATTCTTCGGTAACAAGCAAAGATATTACAGAGTGAATATAAATAATAAAAGCTCCCGACACAGTTGTTTTGAAAACCTCTCTTTTTAACCTTTGTAGTGGAATTCCATTATTCAATAGTCAATTTGTCGCCAACCGATATTTCTTACATGACAAGCGCCGCCCCCTCCAGGATAAACTGAAACCTATATTAATTGTATATAGCCTAGGTCTAAACAGATATGATGCTTTCACGTAAATTCTAGCGAGCCTGACTTTAGAACTATCCAAGAACTTCATAACTCACCACATGCTGATTAGCAAGCATTATTAACACACTGCAAACATATCGGGACCGTGGCTTGCAAACAAAAGTCTAGACTCTAGAGTGTCAAACAAAACAAACAAACAAACAAACAAAGTACTTAAGTAGCTCAATAACAACACCACAGACGACATAGTCATATACTACGGACGTACAATGTGTAGATTAGCTCTACCGGCTTTTATAAATGCATCTAGACTTTCTAATGATTTTCGTTCGTTCCTGATGATGTAGCCTTACCGGCAGGTTAATGTTATTCACTTTCAGTTCAGAACTTCAGATTAGTTGTTGCGAGACAGATTTGCCTATGATCCGGACAAGTTTTACACAATTGTAATGACCAGTTTGGCGTAGTAGGCTATCCACTGCTTAGATCAACTCCGGTTTCACTTGACAACATATGATGCAATTTACCTGCAATACGGATCGAAACGATGGGATCAGCGATTCGGCCACGTGATGGTCTAAAAACGGCAAAGTACAGGGAACCAACTGGCTTAAACATGGAATGGCCAAATAATATTTATAACGTATTAAATAATGAACTGATCAAACTGCTCATTTTTTCCTCAGAGTATAGACATGCTACTCATAAACCGTAATACACTTCATTGATCCAAGTGCAGGTGTCGTGTGCAAAAAAGCTTTTAGCAAGCTATTCGCTTGTGGAAACATCACAAATAGGCTACGTCTAAAACGCTAAAAGTGCATTTATTTAGGCTATAACGTTGCTGTTCGGAGGTAATGGTGACGATGAGGCTATTTGGCAAGGTAGGCATATGTGATAGCTATCAGAGTCGATGGTACTACCAGCAATTTTTGCGAAATATTAGATGAACATTAAGTGTAGACTAAACTGTATTTAAATCACGAACACGTATTATACTATGTTTGTATTTATGTAACACTGTGAATGAACAAATGACCGAACAACTATACTGTACTGCCACCTCGCGGTGGAGAGACTACATTTTAGTTAAATGTTAATATTTAGCGTGTTATATGACAACAAAATACAGAAAAAGGTGACCAACATTCTTTTAAAATATATTTTATTGAAAAACAAAAAACCATACAGATACACACTGTTACATTCAAAATATTTCCTTTATTTTTTCTCTGGAAAACAAAATTTCCCACAAGAAAAACTGTTTGATAAAATTGTAGCATTACCATGATGTTCAAAGTTGATTTAAAAACAATAAATACTTTGAATAAATAATAATATAACGTGAAGGACCTTTATGAAAAGATTTGTGAAAACCTTTCTGAAGCTGCCTTTTTGGAACATACCAACAATTTAAAAGCCATGCAATACCTTACCAATACTAGTATCCACAATCTTGGCTGTTTAAGGTTACTACTCATAATGACTGGCAACCAAGTACCAAGGATCCAACCTTCACAACGTAATACATTTTTGGACCATGAAATAAATTAGTTAATTTCATTTATCTTTCTTGAAGGTTGTAGAAGCTCATTATTTCTGTCTTCATGAACACAATACAAATCTTTCACTTCACAAATTCTTCTGGTGTGCTTTTACCATTCATTGACATGACTTTTGTCATGACGTAATGGGATTCTTAAGTTTTCTGTGTTATTTGCGACCAATTTTCTGAATAACAATTTTTAATTACAAGTGTTCTCCACCCTGGGATTTCTCTACAGGTTAATGTTTTTGTCATGTTTTTTAAGTCATTAAAATGGCTGGTTTATTCCTGCTGGTTTATGCAACATGACTATGGAGATACTTTATAGATACTTTATTTATAGATTTGTCTCCCTACCCTGTCACACTTTGATCTCTTGTATCATGCAGCATGGAGATATGTCTCTAATTTGGGTTACAGGACCCGTCATTGTATCTTGCACAGTCTTGTTGGTTGGTCATCCTTTGCCGTTTTTTTTTGCCTTTTTATTGTTGCAAGGCAGCTGCAATTTAAGATCTAATAAATGGTTTTACTTTAAAGTTCCAAGTGTCCAAACTACGACTGAAATGATGAGCTTGTGCTACCATGGTTCCTGGCCCTGGAATGAGGCTAAACTGAAATTTGAGTTCCTCATTTCACTACCAGATTGCGAATGGAAAATAATGGACATACTTTCTGTTCCATGCACCTGTTTCAAGTTGTAAATTTCCCGATTCTTGACTGCATGATGTGAAGCCTACATTTGTTCTTGTTGTTGTACAATTCTGGTTTACCTTGCCTTGGCTAGGTCTCACTTGTAAAAGAGTTTCAATCTCATTGTGACTTCCTATTCAAATAAAGGTAAAAAAGTATGAAACTCTTGGTGCAGCATTAGAGATTAACACAAAACTTGTAAATATGGCTTCTCATTTCTTGGTGATTCTGATAATTCTTACGGAGCTGACATCACTGTATTTTTTTCTTAAATAATCCTGAAGAACATGGGCGAGCTGTGGAGATAAAATGGACATATGGAATGCATGAGTAAACCAGGGAATAAATGGGTGAATTAACAACAGAAATCATAAATCCAGTTTTTTTATGATCTTTCACAGCACTTTGGCAAACAAGTTTAATAGTTGTCAAACCCTTTGGCCTAGCAGCTATCGCCTTGTTAGACACAGCTGTACTGAAGCTATGTGACTATGACAGTAGTTTTAGTGGCCCCACATAATGCTATAAAATCAGTCTTACATTGTGGAAAGCTTCCACCACAGCTACATTCTTTACATGAGCAGGAGCCATAATGGACACCTTCATCTGACCAATCACTGTCTGAAGATCTGCAAAAAAGGAAGAATTTATAAGGTTATTGTATTCCTTGGCTCATTTGGACCTTATTCACATAGTTACATACAAAACCTGTTTTTTTTACATGGTCATTCTATTAGCCATCTGTCCAGTTGGTGCATCTGGGGTAAAGTACCTTGCTGACTGATAAAACATACCCCATAATTCACTGCTGTGTTGTGCATAATAATTTTAGCTTTATGACATTATAGATTTCACCAGTATAAATTTGAACAGCAACAGACCCTTGGGTGTAGAAGATGTGGGTCCCCTGTCTGCCGTGGTTTCGCTGGACACAGTAAGCTTGGAGATGTCCCCATAGGATTGTGTTGTGGCCGAAGAGAGATGGTCTGTCGTATCTTTGGGGCTAAATTCAGTACTGGTGACTGTGGAATGTTCTGCTGGTGGAGTTGTAATTTTATTGGTAGTTACTTTGACTGGAAAATTACTGGTGGATTTGACTGCAGGTGATGACAGAGTCGAAGTAGATGTGATTGTAGGTGTCAATAAAGTAATAGTGGTTGTGAGTGCAGTTGTTACTGGAGTACTAATTGATGTGACTGCAGGTGTTGACAGACTAGTGGTGGATGTGACAGTAGGTATAGATGGAGCACTACTAGATGTGACTGCAGATGTTGAAAGGTTACTAGTGGATGTGACTGCAGATGTTGATAAAGTACTATTGGATGCGACTTCAGGTGTCAATTGAGTCTGAGTGGATGTGGCTGCAGGTGTAGGTGTTGATGTAGCACTAGTTGATTTAACTGCAGGTGTTATTAGACTACTAGTGGATATGACTTCTGATGTTGATAAAGTATGAGTGGCTGTGACAGCAGGTGTAGATGGAGTTCTAGTGGATGTAACTGAAGGTGTTGTTGGTGTATTAGTGGATGTGATTGCAGATGTCAAATAAAAATTGGTAGATGTAACTGCAGGTGGCGACAGACTACTAGTGGATGTGGCTACAGGTGTTAGTAGTGTACTAGTGGCTGTGACTGCAGGTGATGATAGAGTACTGGTGGATGTGATTGCTGATGTCGATAAAGTACTACTGGATGTGACTGCATGTGCGGATGGAGCACTAATTGATGGAACTGAAGGTGTTGTTGGTGTATTAGTGGATGTAACTGCAAGTGTCGAAAGACTGCTAGTGGATGTGGCTACAGGTGTTGATAAATTACTAGTGGATGTAACTGCAGCTGTTGATAAAGTACTAGTGGATGTAACTGCAGGTGTTGTTGGAGTATTAGTGGATGTGATTGCAAGTGTTGATAGAGTACTTGTGGATGTAGCTGTAAGTGTTGTTGGAAGACTAGATGATGTGACTGCAAATGTTGATAAAGTACTTGTGGATGTGGCTGCAGCTGTCCATAGATTACTTGTGGATGTGACCATAGGTGTTGATAGAGCACTTGTAGGTGAGACTGAAGCTGTTGATGTGATTACATGTGTTGGAGGAGTACTTGTGGATGTGACTGCAGTTGTTGACAGAATATTAGTGGATGTGACTTCAGGTCTTGATAGAGTATGACTGTATGTGTCTATAGGTGTCGATTGAGTACTAGTGTATTTGGCTGCAGTTGTTGATAGAGTTCGAGTGGATGTAACTGCAGTTGTTGATAAAGTGCTACTGTATGTGACTGTAGGTGTTGCTAAAGGATAATTGAATGTGACATCAGGTGTGTAAGTTGATGTATCTTCTGGTGTGGATAAAGTAGTAGTGGATGTGGCTGAATCTGTTGATGGAGTACCTGTGGATGTGAGTGCAGATGTTGATAGTGTACCAGTGGATGTGACAACAGGTACTGATAACATACTCGTTGATGTGACTGCAGGTGATGATGGAGTAGTGGTGGATGTGACTGCAGGTGTCAATAAAGTACTTGTAGATGTGACTGCAGGTATTGGCGATGTAATAGTGGGTGTGACCTCAGGTGTTGGTAGAGTACTAGCAGATGTGATTGCAGGTGTTGATAGAATATGAGTGGATGAAACTGCAGTTGTTGATAATGTACTTGTGTATGTGACTGTAGGTGTTGCTAAAGAACCAGTGGATGTGACATCAGGTGTTGATAATGTGTCAGCTGATGTATCTGCCAGTGTGGATAAAGTATTAGTGAATGTGACTGCAGGTGTTACTGAGGTAATAGTGGATATACCTGCAGGTGTCAATAAAGTACTTCTGGATGTGACTGCAGGTGTCAACAGAATAGTAGTAGATCTGACTGCAGGTGTTGGTGGTATACTGGTGGGTGTGACTGCAAGTGTTGATAGAGTATGAGTGAATGGAACTGCAGTTGTTGTCAAAGTACTAGTGTATGTGACTGTAGGTGTTGCTAAAGAATGAGTGGATGTGACATCAGGTGTTAATAGTGTGTCAGCTGATGTATCTGCCAGTGTGGATAAAGTATTAGTGGATGTGACTGCAGGTGTTATTGAGGTAATAGTGGATATACCTGCTGGTGCCAACAGAGTACTAGTAGATGTGACTGCATGTGTTGGGGGTGTACTAGTGGGTGTGACTGCAGGTGATGAAAGAGCACTAGTGGATGTGATTGCTGATGTTGCTAATGTAGTACTGGATGTGACTGCATGTGGTGAAGCAATACTAGTGGATGTGACTGCATGTGTTGATAAAGTATTAGTGGATGTCATTACAGGTGTTGATAAAGTACTAGTGGATGTAACTGTAGGTGTTGTTGGAGTATTAGTGGATGTGATTGCAGATGTCAATACAGTATTTGTTGATGTGACTGCAGGTTCTGACAGAATACTAGTGGATGTGGCTAGAGGTGTTGATAAAGTACTAGTGTATGTGACTGCAGGTGTTGCAAAAGGATCAGTGGATGTGACATCAGATATTGATAGTGTGTCAGCTGATGTTACTGCAGGTGTTGATGGAGTATTAGTTCGTGTGACTGCAGGTGTTGATGAAGTATTAGTTGGTGTAACTGCAGGTGTTGATGAAGTATTAGTTGGTGTGACTGAAGGTATTGTTGGGGTATTCCTGTTTATACCTGCAGGTGTCACTAAAGTACTTGCGGATGTGACTATGGGTGTCAACACAGTACTAGTGGATGTGACTGCAGATGTTGGTAGTGTGTCAGCTGATGCATCTGCCAGTGTGGATAAAGTATTAGTGGATGTCACTGCAGGTGTTATTGAGGTAATAGTGGATATACCTGCTGGTGCCAACAGAGTACTAGTAGATGTGACTGCATGTGTTGGGGGTGTACTAGTGGATGTGATTGCTGATGTTGCTAATGTACTACTGGATGTGGCTGCATGTGTTGATGCAATAATAGTGGATGTCATTACAGGTGTTGATAAAGTACTCGTGGATGTAACTGTAGGTGTTGTTGGAGTATTAGTGGATGTGATTGCAGATGTCAATACAGTATTTGCAGATGTGACTGCAGGTTCTGACAGAATACTGGTGGGTGTGGCCAGAGGTGTTGATAAAGTACTAGTGTAAGTAACTGCAGGTGTTGCAAAAGGATCAGTGGATGTGACATCAGATATTGATAGTATGTCAGTTGATGTTACTGCAGGTGTTGATGAAGTATTAGTTGGTGTGACTGCAGGTATTGTTGGGGTATTCGTGTTTATACCTGCAGGTGTCACTAAAGTACTTGTGGATGTGACTATGGGTGTCAACACAGTACTAGTGGATGTGACTGCAGGTGTTGGTAGTGTGTCAGCTGATGCATCTGCCAATGTGGATAAAGTATTAGTGGATGTCACTGCAGGTGTTACTGAGGTAATAGTGGATATGCCTGCTGGTGCCAACAGAGTACTAGTAGACGTGACTGCACGTGTTGGGGGTGTACTAGTGGGTGTGACTGCAGGTGATGATAGAGTACTAGTGGATGTGATTGCTGATGTTGCTAATGTACTACTGGATGTGACTGCATGTGGTGATGCAATAATAGTGGATGTGACTGAAGGTGTTGATAAAGTACTAGTGGATGTAACTACATGTGTTTTTGGAGTATTAGTGGATGTGATTGCAGATGTCAATGCAGTATTTGTGGATGTGACTGCAGGTTCTGACAGAATACTGGTGGATGTGGCTAGAGTTGTTGATAAAGTACTAGTGTATGTGACTGCAGGTGTTGCAAAAGGATCAGTGGATGTGACATCAGATATTGGTAGTGTGTCAGTTGATGTTACTGCAGGTGTTGAAGGAGTATTAGTTGGTGTGACTGCAGGTATTGTTGCGGTATTTGTGTTTATACCCGCAGGTGTCAACACAGTACTAGTGGATGTGACTGCAGGTGTTGGTAGTGTTCCGGTGGGTGTGACTGCTGGTGATGATAGAGTACTAGTGGATGTGTTTGCTGATGTTGATAATGTATGACTAGATGTGACTACACGTGATGATGCGGTAATAGTGGATGTAACTGCCAGTGTTGTTGGGGTATTACTGGATTTGCTTGCAGATGTGAATAAAGTATTTGTGGATTTGACTGCAGGTGTTGATAGAGTACTAATGGATGTGACTGCAGGTGTTGATAGTTTACTCACGGATGTGACTGCAGGCATTGATAGAGTACTAGTGGACATGCTGGCAGGTATTGATGGAGTGTGAGTGGATATGACTACAGATATTGATGGAATACTTGTAGATTTGTCAGTTGGTGTTGTTAGAGTATGAGTGGATGGAACTGCAGCTGTTGATAAAGTACTAGTGTAAGTGACTGCAGGTGTTACTAAAGGATGAGTGGATGTGATATCAGGAGTTGATAGTGTGTCAGTTGATGTGACTGCAGTTGTTGACAGAGTACTCATGGATGTGGCTGCAGGTTTGGATAAAGAATGAGTGGATGCAACTATAGGTGTTGATTGAGTGCTTGTGTATGTGGCCGCAGGTGTTGATAACGTACCAGTGGATGAGACTAAAGTTGTTGACAGATTACTAGTGGATGTGACTACAGGTGCAGATGGAATACTAGTGGACTTGTCTGTAGGTGTTGATAGATATCTTGTGGACATGACTGCAGGTGTTGATATGGTATTAGAGGATGTGACTGCAGGTGTTGTTGGGGTATTAGTGAATAAAACTTCAGGTGTTGATAAAGTACTTGTGGTTGTAACTGCAGGTGACACTAGAGTACTAATGGATGTGACTGCTAGTGTTGATGAAGTGCTAGTGTAAGTGACGGCAGGTGTTGATTGTGTACTAGTGGATGTGATTACAGGTGTTGATGGAATCCTTGTGAATTTGTCTATGGGTATTGATAGAGTACTTGTGGATATGACTGCAAATGTTGTTGGTATTTTAGTGGATATAACTGCAGGTGTTGATAAAGTACTAGTGGATGTGACTTCTGGTGTTAATACAGTGCGGGTGAATGGGACTGCAGTTGTTGATAAAGTACCAGTGTAAGTAATTGCAGGTGTTGCTAAAGGACGAGTTGATGTGACTGCAGGTGATGATAAAGCATTAGTGGATGCGACTATAGGTGTTGATTGAGTACTAGTGGATGTGATTACAGGTGTTGATGGAATCCTTGTGAATTTGTCTATGGGTATTGATAGAGTAATTGTGGATGTGACTGCAGATGTTGTTGGTATTTTAGTGGATATAACTGCAGGTGTTGATAAAGTACTAGTGGATGTGACTTCTGGTGTTAATACAGTGCGGGTGAATGGGACTGCAGTTGTTGATAAAGTACCAGTGTAAGTAACTGCAGGTGTTACTAAAGGACGAGTTGATGTGACTGCAGGTGATGATAAAGTATTAGTGGAAGTGACTATAGGTGTTGATGGAATACTTGTGGATATGACTGCTGGTGTCGATAAAGTATTAGAGGATTTGACTGCAGGTGTGGTTAGAGTATTGGTGGATAAAAATGCAGGTGTCAATAAAGTACCTGTGGACGCAGCTGCAGCTGTTGATGAAGTACGAGTGGATGTAACTACAATTTTTGATAAATTACTTGTGTAAGTGACTGCTGGTGTTGCTAATTTATGAGTGGATGAGACATCAGGTGTTGACAGTGAGCCAGTTGATGTGACTGCAGGTGTTGATAAAGTATTAGTGGATGTGGTTGCATCTGTTGATGGATTACTTGTGTGTGATGTGAGTGCAGATGTTGGTAGTGTACCAGTAAATGTGACAATAGGTACTGATAAAATACTTGTTGATGGGACTGCAGGTGTTGATGGAGTAGTAGTGGATGTGACTGCTGGTGCTGATAAAGTACTATTGGATGTGACCGCAGGTGTTGTTGGAGTACTATTGGATGTGCCAGCAGATGTTGATTGAGTGCTAGTGGATCTGACTGCAGACGCTGATAAAGTGCTTCTGGATCTGGATATAATACTGGTAAATGTGGCTGTAGTGTTTAATAAAGTATGACTAGATGTGACTTCAGGCCCTGACAGACTATTTGTGGTTGTGACAGCAGGTGTAGATGGATTTCTAGTAGATGTAACTGTAGTTGATATAGTCCTAGTGGATGTGGTTGCGCTTGTCGATAAAGTATGAGTGGATGTGCCTGGAGTCATGTTGGACTTGTCTTTAGGTATAGAAAGAGTTGTGATATCTCTGACAACTTGTGTTTGTGAAGTACTTGTATATGTAACTGCTGGGACTGATGCAGAACTTGTTTTTTTGGCAACTACCACTGGGGTTGCTGAGGTATTGGAATTCCCAGTAGTCATGGCTGGTGTGGATGAAATAGTGGAGTCTGTTGTAGTTTCCAGGTTTGCTCTGATTGCTGTTGTTGCAACAGTTAGAAATGTCCCTGTGTAGGAAATTGAAACAATGATACATACATATATAAATACATGGTGATATATATGCAGCAAGCTCCATAGTGTTTGGGACAAATACATATTTTTTTATTTGGCGCTGTACTCCATAATTTAAGAACAAACAATTCACTTGTGGTTAAAGTTTAGAATTTCAGCATTTACTTGAGGGTATTTTTTAAATACATTTTGGTTTCACCATGTATAAATTACAGCACTTTTTATACATAGCCCCTCCCCATTTGAGGGCGCCATAATGTTTGTGACAAATGGCTTCACAAATGTTTCTGAGGCAGATGTGTTCAATTGCTTCCTTAGTGCAGGTATAAGAGGGCTTTCAGTATTTAGTCTTGATTCTAGCTTCTTGTGGAGTCTGTTATAGACTTTTGTCAACAAGAGCACCAGAGTTGTGCCAATGAAAGTCAAGGAAGACATGAGGCTGAGAAGTGTGAAAAAACTGTCAGAGACATAGGCCAAACCTTAGGCTTCCCAAAATCAGAACAATGTTAAGAATAAAGAGAGCACTGTAAGAGACCAAGGAAGGCCTCTGCAGTTGATGACCAAAACATTCTCATCATATTGAAAAAAAACCTCCGAAACGCCTGTCTGACAGATCAGAAACTCTCTTTTGGGTGCTGGTGTGGATGTGTCAGTGACTACTGTTTGCAGAAGACCTGACGAACAGAACTACAGAAGCTACATTGCAAGATGTGAACCACTACAGAAGACCTGACGAACAGAACTACAGAAGCTACATTGCAAGATGTGAACCACTAGTTAGCCGCAACAACAGGATGGGCAAGTTAGAGTTTAAGAAGTGCCTAAAAGGGTCTGCAGAGTTCTGGAAAAAACGTGTTGTGAATAGTTGAGGCCAGAATTCATTTGTATCAGTGTGATATTAAGAGCAAAGTGTGCAGGCCAACGGGAACTGCATGTACGTATGTATAAAAAAGTGCTTTCGTAATGTCTACACCTTGAAACTAAAATGTACACAAATACCCTTTAATAAATGCTGGGAATGTGCAATTTAACCACATGTGAATTGTTTGAATTGATTGATATATACAGTATATACACACAAATGTATTAGGACTGTTTTTTGTTTTGTCTCTGCACGCCAGCACATTGGATTTGAAATAAAACAATGAATATGAGGTTAAAGTGCCGATTACCAGCTTTAACATGAGATTGTTTACATCCATAACTGGTTATCTGTGTAGGAATATTTAATGAAAAATGAAAAACATCATCATGTTAAATGATTTTGGCTTTTAAGAAGACCCCAACCCCCCCACCCCCCTCCTTGCCTTTGCCCAGTCCAAGAAAAATGCACCCCACTCCCCTAGTTATTTGCATTTATGAATACTAACATAAATATTATATAATATAATATAATATTATAGATATGTTTCCTTACCTGCACAGACACTATTATAATCAGGACAGCAGTCAATAAAATTTTTACACGCCTCATCGCAGTAGCATGATGTTCTAATACAGGAATTATCTTGTCCTCGGCAACAAAGTTTTGAGGGGATGGCACAACTTCCTAAAATAAACAGAGTGGCAAGTTTTTACTACAGAGCTTGCATAATTACCAGTTTTATTTGATCTGCTGGAGTGTGTATGTGCTTTTGATTAGTTTTGTCGGCTTTGGATGGGCATGTACAGTATTAACTTGCTATGATGTGTGAAGTGTATCTGGATGATACACCTCCCTCTAGTTGCTCAGTGCTGGCCACATGTCTCCCTGTCGGTGAAAATTATTCTATAACTAGGGATCTCCAAACAAATTCCATGGCTGTACTACACAATTTTGGCATTATGTACTGGTGTGTTAAAATGTCACTGCACTGTATCAGATTTCGAGTTTTGAATTGAATAATCAAAAGTTTTGTTTAGGTGGCCATAGCCATAGGGTGGCCATTTTAGAGGGAGTGGGGTGAATGGAATTTTGTAATCCCTAAATATCTGCAAAGGAAATTTTATCTCATTCAGTGTCACACATACAGAGACGTAATCCTGTTGTTCTCTGCCAATATTTCTGAGTGTATTCTGCTACTCACAACATATAGCTTAGGCATTTTAGAAGGCTCGCACAATGCTCTCTATCAGCCATTACCGCATAATGTTTCATTACATTACATTACATTACAGGCATTTGGCAGACGCTCTTATCCAGAGCGACGTACAACAAAGTGTATAACCATAACCAGGAACAAGTATGACGAAACCCCTAGAGAGAAGTACCGGTCCAAGTACAGGGAACAACCGCATAGTTCAACTTGGACCCTGGTGGTTAAACTGATTAACACTAACAACGAGAACGGCAACAACGCAATCTATGGAAAAATAAAAATAAATAAAAATACAAGTAGTCGTTAAGACTGGCGCATCAACTAAGTCACCTATTAAACAGCTGCCTAGTTACACCCCTAAGTTTAGTCATTTACAGGGGGGGAAGGGAGGGATGGGGAGAGGTGCAGCCTGTAGTTTCGTGCAGTTTCGTACTCACAAAATATCCAAAACCCTAACCTTTGTTCCCTTGACATCCCCCTAATTGAACCCACTTCACTTTCTTGGTTATTAACACACGCACACACAAATGCGCGTACACACACACGCACACATGGCAGCAAGTTCCAGGGTATACATCCCAATCATTGTCATTCTTCAAAGGTTATTTGCAACCCAAATTCAGCCTCAGTTAAAAACCTTTTTGGTTTTAACCTCTTAAAAGCAGGTTTTTCTAACATTAAATATATCAATGTATTTTTATGCTACCCTAGAGCTGACAAGACTGAAATTCACATAAACAAGGCATCCCAAATCAAAATGACGGTCTCCTGTATCACACACAGTTCAACCTGAAAACAAGTCGAACACGTCATAAACACGTTCAAAATTTTGAACAAATACTCATGTTTTGAGAGGGTTTCATAATTTTCTTTACCTGTGACATACTGCCCTTCTGTACTGCACACAAGGAAAAGAAGCCCAAAGACGGCAGTAGAGGAGTCCATCCTGCACTCTGTTACTCAGCCCCAGTGTGGAGCAGACTCCTACCCCCTGGGCTGCCCCGCCCTCGCTGACAAGAGCCATTGTTTATTCAGTCCACCTGACGCATTCATTCACTTCACCGACTGACATTTTTGTCTCAGTGGTTGAGTTCTTCTTAAATTGTTGTGAAACTAGATATATTTTTTCCATTTGCCTGGCATTCCTGAGAATTCCCGAGAATCCTGATTAAAGCCTTGATTGCTTTTATTTGACCTCTTCATGCAAGTATTTTCCACAAGCTTCTGATTTTCTCACCACGTGTGAACAATGACTCAGCTTTTTTTTATCATAGTTTTCTTATAGTGAATTTATTTCAGTGATGGCAATGCAAGCCAAACAAGTAAGCAGCGAAGCAACACAGCTTCCTGTATTTTATCCATTGCTCTGAAACGGAATGTCACCCATGACTTGCTCTGCTCCCAGAGTTTCCATGATATCTGTAATCTTCTTCATGACATCTCATCCTTTGAGAAAAGTGGAATATAAATAACTGAATTGCGCTGAACTGAGAGTCGTACTAGTCCCATGATATAACTGTATGCCAGGAATCCAGAATTAGGTTAGTCCAAAAAAAAAAATATATATAAAATAAATAAATATCAAGAATAATCTCTTCTCTGGTGTAGATTGGTGCAGTAGATTATTTGTGTTCGGGTCAGTAAATACTGTAAGTTCTGAACGGGCTCTATAAATGCTAATGATTTTGCAGAAAATACAATAATACACAATATTTGATGTAACACTTTCACACATTGCACTTTTTAACATATGTGTAATTCTTGTGATGTTGAGTTGTCTCTAGCTAATATGGGAACACAGCTATCGGTCTGTGAGACAAAGAGAGACTTTAAATCTTAGCTTCTGTAAGATGTTGAAGCAGCCTCCCATTATCATTACATTACCTTTGTGTACCAAAGCAAAGGAAACATCACTTTCAATTCTGATTTTACATAATTATTATTTTTGTTTTTGTTTTACTGAAAATTTCAGGAACTCACCAAAAAAAAAAAAGAAAAAAAAAAAAAGATTCAGGAACTGTCAACGATCCCCTAGACCCCTCTAAATCGATAATATAATTTTGGGGTACAGGAAGGGACACTCAGCTGCATGAACTTTTCTGTACATTACGAGCATTTAACATATGTTTTTATTCAGAGTGTCTTACACAGCTGTGTTTTACCAGGGAATCAAACCTGCAATCTTCAGCTTACAAAGTCAGCTCCATAACCATTATACTACAGCAGTGATATGGGATGTGGTTCCGGTTTTTAGATAAGGCATTACACCAAGCTCACTGTGGTCTTTAAAAAATGATCCCATGCTCTCTTGCACCAAGTGTATTACATTTTACAGCCTACTCATTGTTTGTTTGCTAATTTGCTACCTATTCATTGCCTCTTTGTATAAGTACTACTTAATTAATTAGTAGCAATTAGTTCAAATGGTGTATAAAGAATGTCCTGTATAATTGCGTTACCTCAGTCCAATTTTTGTTACTTGGACTTGTTCTCTACAGGTTTCTTGCAGGTGTCATTTGTTTAGGTTTTTGCTAAATTCTCATTATTGACCTATATTTCTGCATATAAGGATGTTTTTATGTTAAGGTTCAGAAATTCTTTCTGTTGATCTTTTCGGGTTGCATTTCAGTGGAGTTTGCATTGATTTATCTTTGTAACTGTACTACTGGTATAAGCCATCACATACTACAATATCAGAGCCGGTCTGTGAGTCTGTGGGGCCCTAGGTACACCAGGGCCACACCAGGGCCATAGGCAGTTGCCTATATGGCCTAATGGATGGGCCAGCTCTGTGCAGTATACTGCAAAGTTATAAATGAGCAATTTCTGAATTATTAACCTGTGAATGTGAGGTTTTTACATGTGTAGTATTTGTGTTTGGAACATATTATGACTATTTTGCCACTTGATTCTGATGTGCCCTGTGAAAGGGCTAATAAGGTGAGCAATGTCATCAATTTATTAATGGTTATTATTTCTGTGCTTGAGAAAACAGTTAAATCAACTATGCTACAATACTTAAAGCTTTCCTCTCAATAGCAGCATCCATACTGGTAGGAGGAAGAACTGACATATTACATTTAACTTGAGTCAGTGTGTATATTATATGAAAATGATTAAATGGCTGAGAATTTAAAAGAAGTTTGTCATTCACTTTTTTCCTCCCAAACAATTATATCATGGAAAATACAACAGACACACAGTGGGTAGACAGTGCACTGAGACAGACTGGTAATTCTTGCTCAGAGCATATTGGGTTTCAGTGGGCCATGATTTTGAACGTAGGCAAACAATAAAAGCATGCATTATACCCAGACTTGCATCCTCAAAACATTTCAGTCATTTTTTAGTAGAAGTAGCAAAACAGGTTCAACCACCAATCTCTCAGACATTGATTGACAGCCGACGAGAAGAACACAAATACCTAAAGGTCAGAAAGCGAAGCAAAGACAAGGGTAATAATTTGACCTGTTTGATTGCACAACATAATCATAGCAGCTGGAGGCAGACGGAAGGTTGTGACTGGAGGAAGGCACAAACTAGTTAATGGTTATAAAGAAAATGATATTGTGAAGGTTTGCTTTTATATACTGTACATTGGTGTTGGGAATGTGCGCTTCATAAAGGCAAAGACGGGGATGGTATGAAGAATGTAAAATGATATGATTGCATTGATATCAAATTGTTTTCTTGTGTTTTCTTGATCTATTAAGCTGTGCAGACCTTGTAAGTGTGGCACCTACAGCCTCGGTTTAAGGAAACATTTTTACATCCTCCCATTTCCTTTTGTGGACCCATAAAAACTGCACAGCAGGATACGGTATTCTATATAAAATAAAACAAAAAAAAAAAAACAAAATGGTCCCAATATAATGGATATTCTCATTCAGGATCAGTGAAGAGTTTATTTGCTTGTATATTTATATGCCCTTATTCATGTCCACATTTTATGTTGCCTTTTATGGAGACAATCCCAGACAATAAATAAATAAATAAATCCAGAAATGTTAACATGCTATTTGTCACTTTGACTATTTTCAAGAACTTTCAAGGCTTAGATTCTACTTGACTAAATTCTGGAAACATTTAATGATTTTTAAGGAATGTTATGGAAAGGGCCACTAAGAAGAAACCCAATGCTTCTCTTTTTTATCCACTGAATGCACAATCATTTCCTCATTCGCACAGACGTCACTGCCTCCAGTGGAAAGAACACAGTTGGGAGCACATGAGGAAATCAAAGTATGAGGTGGGTGTGTAATGTTTGATCTTCAATATATTCATAATTTTATTTCAGATTTTTCCTCATTTTTCTCCCAGTTTAGTGGCCAGTTTTACCCTAGTACTATTCATTTTTCTGTGTCCTGCTGAGAATTCACCTCTACACAACCCTGCCGGTCGGTGGTAGGATGGAGGTCACCACTTCTCCTTCGAGGCATGACTCCTCACTCTATATGCCTGTCAAGATTAGGGGGGTGTTTCTTCAGAGTCTTTCAGAGTGAGGGGCATTCCTGTTTGCCTGAACTTGTTGTTCATGAAGAAGGATAACCTGTTTTTGATGAGTCATTATCTGATTTCACAATGATGACCTAATAGTGTAGGCTGTATTTTTTTCACCTGAGAGATCACCACCTGCACTCTCACTGTGCATCAGCAGGACGGCCCTCTTATTCAACGAAATCTGTCGCAGTGTCACAGATTGGGATTTGTCTGGACACCTATGACCTATAAAATTTTACTTCTCTTCTTTAACCATAGCATGCTGTGAACAACAATGATTAGATAAATCATATCTAATGCCCCTACTTCCTCTGCCTCTAAGCCACATTGTTCCACAGGGTGATATATGGGCATTAGGCTGGGTTGTGGTTGGAAAAATGGTCTTGAGGACATGGCAATTATGGGTGCAGCCATGATGGAGCGCCTCTGCTGTAGCATTGAGCATCGATATGTAGGTCACTTGGTCCCATATAAGTTCACACACAGATTGTTAACCTCTCTGAATGTTAACAAGGGAGATGTTCCATTTATTCTAGTAGAGAAAGTGACTGTTGTGACGACACCAAGAAACTTCTGAAATTTCTCAGGGACAAAAAAAAGGATTGCACAATTTTCTGAACAAAGGCAAGCCACAATGAACTCTGCTTTATGCTTTTAACTTTAGAAATGTAGATAGGTAAAAATACGAACCACTATGAACTGAAATGCAGAAAGATAAAAGTGGACTTAATATGAAGCTGGTTATCACAGCTGTTATCAGTAATGAGTAATCTGCCTTTTCCATAGGATAGCATTATGGTTCAACAATTACACTTTACAATCTAATCATTTTGGCAGATGCTTTTAGCCCAAGGGAGTGTCTCTGTCAAGGTGCTTGCCTCAGAACCTGTGAGACAAATGCTGGAATTTAGACATTTAGAGGGGTGGAAAAAGACATTTTGAGAGATGTTTTGACATAAACTGTCTAGGTTAACCCCAATATAGCTCCAGTTCTATCTGGATATAGCCTGGCTACTTCCTAGTAAGCTGGAAATGTTCACTTTTCAACCACATGTATCAGGGTTGTCGCCTATATGTTTAACTGACTTTCCTCCACAAAAATGTTCACTGGAAAGTGTTCATTATTTGTTTTTTTGTAAACATGTAAATTTTATGTTGTTTCTTAGATACATTCAGGTGTAATGTGAAATGGTGAGTTTAGAGAAAACAGCAGAAAAACAGTCACATTTCACTTCAAAAGCAATATCGTCTGTGATCCCAGTCTACAGATTTTGAGGTTTACATCAGAAAAGAAGCACTTTTGTAGTACAAAATCACAAATGGCTGTCAAAGCAGGTTCTGAATCACTGTCTTAAACATGTGGCTGTATTGATTCATATACCTCATGAACAAGATTCCATTAGGTAAAAAAAAAAAAAAAAAAAAAATATATATATATATATATATATATATATATATATATATATTTACATATTTATGTGTCAATGACAAATAAGGTTTTCAAAATGAAAAAAAAAAAATACTGAGCAAAATGGATTGTAAATATATTCTTAATTCCACAAGATGGTATCCTGTGTATTTATTGTCATGGTTCTGTGTTTTGTCTCTGTCTTTCCTTGTTGGGCCGCCAGATGGTGGCACTTCTGTTTTGTGTCCTGCTTGTACCCTGTGTAATTGTATTATTGTTTTCAATTGTTCAATTATTGGTTCTTGGTTGTCTCGTTTTCCCTTCCCTCTCTGTGGCCTGATTGTTCATGGTGCCCTCCTGTGTCTCGTCAGTGTCTGCTCTATTTAAGTTTCCTTCTTCCTTGACTCAGGTGCTGGATCCTTGGTTGTTGTTGGTGTATGCCTCTGATTGTGTTCCTGCCCCATGTGTTCCTGCCCAGGTTCTGTTTTCCACGTGTTTTTGGACTTTTGGAGTTTTCCTTGTGTTGGTTGAGAGTTGCCCTGCGAGGCCTTTTGTTCCGTTTTGTCCTGTTTTTTAAGTAAAGTCTTTGTTTCAGTTACCGTTGGAGTTTTGTGTTTTCCCTCACTCTGCATTTGGGTCCGAACCCCCCACGTACCCTGACATTTATATTTGTTTCATAGCTTTTAAGGTGATATAAATACATTTTTAAACAAGATTTCAGATTTTACCACCCAAAAAATGTCAGGTGGCGCGACCATATGAATTTTGAATAATACACTTTTTATGTATTTACCATTACTGAAAACCTGCAAATGTGTATTTTACACACTACAATAATTCATATCACATGGTAAAATCCACTTAAATTTCTTTTTTATGGCAGTTTTATTCCATTTATAGAAACGGCCACTTCTTGTTTTCAAGCACCTTATTTTCCATAGAGAGAAAGAAAAAAACTTTTTAACAGAAAAAATTATTTGTATACATTATTGAAAGATTTTCAGTTATATTTCTGATTTAATTTTGCAGTTGCAATGGGAATAGATGCATTTAAATGTAAATTTGCTGGTCGCACCACCTGACCATGACCAGTCGCGCCTGACATTGTGCTCAATAACAATTGATATTCACAAAATAATCATTTTGGCAGATGCTTTTAGCCCAAGGGAGTGTCTCTGTCAAGGTGCTTGCCTCAAGACCTGTGAGACAAATGCTGGAATTTAGACATTTAGAGGGGTGGAAAAAGACGTTTTGAGAGATGACCAGTCGCGCCACCTGACATTGTGCTCAATAACAATTGATATTCACAAAATAAAAAAAAGGATATGTAAATGCATTTTAATCTGTAATCGTATGATAACTGGCTAACGTTAGCTAACAACTGACGTTACGTGGGATGAGCGCTGATCCAGGTCAGTGGGAGTGAGCGGCCCGGGCTGTCAATCAAAAGTGAATGCATTTGGGAATTGGGACAGAACTGACACGCCCAGACAGTCTTGAGTCTGCTTTATTCAGAAAATCAGGTTTTACATGAAAGCAGGTTTTTTATCTTTTCAAAGTCTAATAAGTAGAAAAAAATATTATAACATTGTATATTGTATACATATATATTGTAATTTAGTAACTAAAGGAACAATTTCAATGTAAGAAAATGCCGGCCCTAGGATTTTGGTGGCCCTAAACAATTCTGTGGGATGCGTTCGACGGGGGGGGGGGGGGGAGCGGGTTTGGTTGGTAAAATCCTTTTTACATTACATTGTTATGAAATGTTCTGTTGCCATTACATTTTAAATTTAGACCGCTAGTTCCGTGACAGGGGAAGAATAATGTAGTTACAAAAATAACGTTATTTACCTTAGATAAACATTGGCTCGTGTGGCCCCCCCTCTTGGCCATGTGGCCCCCCCTGGTGGTTGTGGCCCTAAACAACCGCATAGAGCGTTTATGCCACAGCCGGCCCTGCTGCACAGGGTCTTTAAATATTTGCTACTGTCCTGCCTCTCAGTTTCAAAATGAGACTTAAGTCAGACATGACATTATATTGTGGGTGCTAAAAAGCCTGACATAAAGTCAAGGCTACTCCTGGTTAACCAAGAACTTCAAGTTTTCACAACTTCTTAAATTACCCAGATGAACAAGTTTTCTGCCAGCTACAGTCATTTAAACTCTATTTAAAGTCCAAGGGAAAAACTGTGCAGCTTTTGGCAAAAATATGAGGTGTTAAAAAACAGACCTCTCAAAATGTCTTTAAAAACACAACAGCACCAAAAAAAAAAAACAAAAAAAAAACATTGGAAACCATTAAGTGTGGATTGTGTGTAGTTGTGTGTCTAGTCCAGTTCGTCTAGACCAGTCCAAGTCTTTCTCCTTGGCACTTAGTCGATAAAAAGATTGAAGTTATGCCTTTGTGAAGGACTGTTGTTTTGCTTGACAGGTCATATGTTTACTGTTGCTCCTCGCTACGGGCATTGAAGTTACCTCTGAACCAAAGAGCCAATAAATAATCAAACATTACTTTCTGAAAGGACCAGCTGTGGTGACAGGTGTTGTTGGGAAAGAGAGTATTCTGTGTTGATGGAACCAGGAAATAAACGTCTCAACTGTTTACATGTGTCTGGGTTCTTTTTCACAAGGGATGGAAGCTGCTTCAAGTTCGTGTTCACTTTAGGTGACTTTTTTCCCTTACAGCTTTGTTTTCTTACTGCAGTTTACCTTTTGAAAATGCTGCAGAGTTGATTATGAGCAATTAATTTTATTCAAGGGACTCTGAAACTCCATGCTATGAGTGGGGCATGTCAAAAAGAGTTTGCTACTGCGAGCGAGGTTTTCGCAACACCAAGGCAACTTTGTGAGAATTAAGCTTTCACTTTCTAAGACCCCATTACAGAGTGATTAAAAAAGGGCCTCAGAAGTTCCTATCTCTCTCCGCCAGGCGAGTTCTTCAAAGCTGCGCCCCCCTTTTACTCTGCTTAAAAGAGATTACAATTGCATGAGCAAAGTCGCTTTCTGGAGGGGGAAACGGACAAAAACACCAGAAGCAGAGGGGAAGGAAATATGCCGAGGGTGGCACAGCACAGAAGGAGCTGTCAGGCGACACATGGTTTCCTGCGTGAATATGAGGTTTAACTCTGCGGCGATCTAATTAAATGCGGTGTGTGCCCATTTATGCATCCTTTCCTGAGCTGCTACACAGAGGTCTCCTTAGACGGATGTACACTGTCTTCTCTTCCAGGTTTCCTCTGCTGTGACATGCTTCCCATTTATCTCATCAGACGTCATGTCCCAGTGTAGTTTTCATGCTTCAAGGAGCGTTCTTTTCTTTCCCCACCACTGGTGGCTGGGCAGCAGGATGGTTATGGAACTGGGCCTGTCGCAAAACCGCGTGGGTTCAGTTCCCACCTGGGGCTTTGCTATTGTACCCTTGAGCAAAGTACCTCAACCCAATTTTCTTCAGTAAAATTTCCAGCTGTGTGAATGCATTTTCTGATTATTTTTTCTAATGGATACAATAAGAAGGGTGGTGAGATCAAAGGAAACAAACATGGGAATTGTACCAAAAACAAGATACAATGTGTGAGACAGATAAATGTGACTATGGCCTACCTTGTTGAGCTTTGTCTACACTCAATAATCATATACGGGCTTCTGTAGGATGTCACGTCCTTTTTACCTACCACATGGACACTAATTGAATGGATACCGTACCTAATCACAATCGAAATGTGCATTTCATTAAGAAATGGAGGAGGGGTGGCGATTCCATTTTGTGCATGGAGCAGCATTTAAACATTGATGGCAATGAAACCTATCTTGGACCG
The DNA here is from genome assembly GCF_018555375.3 of Anguilla rostrata. Classification (NCBI taxonomy): domain Eukaryota; kingdom Metazoa; phylum Chordata; class Actinopteri; order Anguilliformes; family Anguillidae; genus Anguilla; species Anguilla rostrata. Next base: position 45,973,389 of record NC_057936.1, on the reverse strand, counting down.
ATGGTTTAATACACACTGTTAAATTGGATTTGTGAATTTGTTTCTGGCCTCATAATTTACAATTCCATAGTCTTGGTGATTCATGTCACATGTGATATTCATGACACATTGATTTGTTTCCCAAATACTTGATTAATGGAGGGCACATTCATTAATGAGTATTGGATGCTCTATGCATTCCGCAATATTTCTCCTTTCTCAAGGTCTGTGTCGAGCGCTCTGTGAAATTCGTATTGGCTGTTACAAGGGTAAATATACGGGTAATGTACATGTGGACATTCAGAGTTAGCAGAGGAGATCTTTGCCTTTTTCTAGCGTTTCTGTGATCAGTCCAAGTACACTCAGCTCCAGTTTCCTCTTTCCTAGGCGATATCTCCATCTTTGATCTGCAGTCCTGTTTTCTCTATGAGGAAGCTGCATGCCCAGATGCGCAGCTTTCATTCATTTGTCAGCACACAGAGGCATGCACAAGAACAAACACACGCTGATACAGATGCACGCAGACACACGTGCACACACACACGCACACATACACACACACACACACACACACACACACACACATACACACACACACACACACACACCACAGCACACACAACAGCACACATACACACCACAGACAACACACCAGCACGCACACAACACCCACGCACCAACACTACACCCCACACACAACGCACACATCACAACAACCATCACCACACACACACACAGACACACACACACAACACCTCACACAAACACAGGAAACAGATAAAACAGAAGCACAGAGCCATACACTCACACACAGACCAAACTAAGAAGAAAACACACAAGCTCTAAAACGGAATTTCGCAACACATAGAAAATCAGGACATTTCCCATCATAAGCGTTTTTAAATTGGTTCTCTCTCTTTCTACTAAGCTCAAATGAAAGGTCACCTCAGCTGAAAAAATGCATCAGTAACTTCTGAGGTTAGTGCACCTGTGGTGACCTGCGTACAGGTGGTGGAAGGACTTTGGCATAGCGGAATCTCATGTTTTATGGGATTATTGGTGAAAGATGGTAAAAATGGGGTGTTCATGTTCCTCATGGATGTATGTGCAGAACATATGCCAGATAAATGACCAAACAAAACATTTTCAATGGTCATGATGCATATCTAGTCAATATGATTTTACTGGAACAGTAGGGCTGTGTAGCCTGCTCTTCAGATTCTTGCGGATCAAATAGGTTTCTGTTGGCCTGCGCAAAATGGTCTCAGGATAGACAAAATCTCAGGAGTTTATCCCAAGGAAAGGCAGTGTTTTTAAAATTAGCACCAGAGGGGTTGAAAAGGTCTTTTTTGCCACCAGTGCCCTTTTAACCAGAAAACGGTGATCTATTAGAGATAGCCGCAAGCCATGGGGGGTTAGGTAGCCCCAGTCTCGCAGAGAGTTTGCATCAGCTAAACAACGCTGAAAAACAAGGCTAATCTGTATCACTTCTGCCTCTGTGCCAAAGTCAGTTGAGATTGCAGTATATTGATTATAACTGATGAGCTAATCATGAGTAATGAAAGGCCTGACCACCTCCCACCCCGGCCGGAGCAGGCATGACTGAATGATCTGATGACATGAATTTATTTCAGTATCGTGAGTGAACTACAGTCGAGTGTGGTCATTCCTGCTACTTTAAAAGTCTTGGATAACTCACTGTCAGAGCACAGTAGAAATGGGACTCAGGAGGCCGTGCCCAGATTTAATGAAAAGTGTGCAAGAGTAAAACAATTGTTGTGGCATTGGCAGCAGCTGTTGCAAAAATTAAAATAATAATAATAATAACCTTTATTATTTTCACAGAATCATTTGGTCCTCCTTGTCAGTATTAGTCTTTTTTTTTTTTACTACTGAAGTAGGCAATCAAGTCATTTTCAGGATTTCTGCACACAGCACACTTCATAGTCATTACTGACGTATGCAAAAAAGGATTTTCTTCTTCACTGCGCAGCGTTTCGCCGTATGGCGCTCAGTTCAATGATTGTTATTTATTTATTTATTTATTTATTTATTCAGGAGTGAATTTCCACACAGCGACGGCATAAATGAAAATGGATGATGCAGGTATAATTGCAGTTAGAAACGGCCATCTCCGATTCATGCACAGGGATACTGCAGAACGGACGGCTCCGCTTTGATGTGCAGATTATCCACTTGAAATTTATTTCGACTCCTTCCTTATTCGTCCGCAGTACAAGAGTGTTTTTTTTTTTTGGTCGCTGGACCTGGAGATCACTCGTATGATGTTTTTGTGTGTGGTACTGCATATCACCTGCAGATGGCGATGTGTTTCTTTCAGAAATGGCAAGAGGGGAAAACGTTCTTATTTCACGGCTCACATTCAGATACTTCATAATTGAAAACGCTAAATAAACTTATATTACAACAACAAACGAATAAACGTGTGCATACGGTACACAGGCGTGTTTTATACTGCGCAATGACCTGACATTTAGCCATACATTAGCGTTAAACATCATCGATATAGCCTTCCAAGACTGTTAATGACCTGGAAAGTAGGATTGGCATTTGTTCCTGATTTGCTGACGGTGAAACAGAACGCAGTAACGTTATCAGTGGGTAACTATGACAGCTTGGGTCAATGGGTCAAACACACGGAGGAGCCCATGGACCTATCACAGTCAAGGAACTTTAATCTTAAGGGAAATATAACAAGCGTAAAGAATTAAAAAGCGAAATTAAATAATTAACCCTGCTGCACAAATGGGAGTAGGCTACAGAATCCAGCTAAGACCAGCTGGGATTCTAAACAATTTTGTGGCTGGTCAAAGTTGGTCTGTGGCTGGTTAAAGCTGGTGAAGATGGTAGAGTAAGCTGGTGGCCAAACTGGTGGACTAGCTAACTACAGGCTGGTCAGCTGGTGAACAGCTGGTCAACCAGCTAATTCTGGTTAAAAGCAAAATTTAAAAGTGTTTAGTGTCAAAAACACAATTTAATCCAGTTTGACCAGTTTAGGCTGGTTTAAAATTGAATTTTCAGCAGGTCACAATAGGAAAATGTTACATTTCACAGAAGTCCTCATGAAGATTAAACTGCGGCCAGCAAGATATTACACAATTTATGATTTACCTAAAGCTTACAAGACTTGTACTAGTCTCCAGCATTGCTCAATGTGATCGCTTAACAAGACTAACCGATGATATAGCAAAGAATGGACAGCATACCCAGTGGTCACTGCTCAGTTCTGGATAAAACAGTTGCTTTGACTAAGCAATCACAAACTATCCTAATGCCAGCTAGTTAGTTTCATGCGCAAACCATCTTGGTATGTAGTCAAATGTGCAATTTAATAGCCTTACTAAAAACTTTTAGCTACTAAATACTAAATTTATGGCAAGCCATATAGGTATTTATGATAATTTAAATTAGTCTTACTCATATCATTCTTGTCATACAGTATGTCTTTGGATTTAAAGCAAACAGATTACTTTGCTAGTGTAGTTTGATAACCCACTGACAGAAAAAATCAAGATTTCAAATGTTAGGTCCATCTAACTAAGAACCTCTGTAATTGCAGTAGTGCTGAGAATTAGTTATGTGTAACCCAGAATGGTTCTGGTTTGAATGTTTAGGCCCTCCATCAAGCTACAACTACAAGTGAAACTACAACTACATGTGATAAATAGCCTATTAGGATTCAGTGCCTACCTCAGTTTGGTGCATTATTATAACAGTTGTTCAATTGCAGCCCATGTGGCCAGTCAGACTGGTAGGGGAGCTTAGGCATTCCGCAGATCCTAACACAGTGTAGGCTACAGTATAGTCAACAACAGGCAAAGCTAAGTTACCTTCATGCTCAGTAGAGTTATTACAATATTTCCACCATAATAATCTGTTCACTTGATTATGAAAATAGGTAAATGTGCAATACAAGCCCGATGCTGTATAAAATAGGTCCAAACAATAAATAAAAAAGGAGTTTAAAAATGATTGAGTTAAATATAGAACACTGTAGAGGCAACAGGTGTATTGCTGTGGGGTATTGCAATTTTGAATTAGAACTGTAGGCTTTGGTTATGAATGGTAGAGCTCTGTGTGGGAGAACAGACAGAAGGTTACAGACCGCTTTGAAGTGATCAAAAAAAAAGATAAATGGGTTTTGTGATGTAAATGATATGGTAAACCGCTTTGAGTCACTTCTTCCCCTTTCTGCTTCAAGGTCTCTAAACTTCTATTCTCTCTCTATTTAATGCATTGAGATACAGCTCATAATTACAATTCTCATTTAATTATTTCTTGTCTTTTCTTACAGATTTACCATGGTGTGGTGCAAGAATTGGTTTAGGATAAGTTTTGCTCCAGCTCATTTTCTGTGACTTGAAGAGTCTGCTATTATTGAAAATGTTTCTTTTACTCCCGCTGAGAGACAGAAATGGGGAGAGAGAAAAACAAAGATCAAAAATCTGGATGTATAAAGTAAGGGGGCAGATATTTTTTCTGTTGACTTCAGTACAACAGGGAAAGCTGCAAAACTGCGCGATCAGAAATACCATCTGACGTAGTATGTCAGCGGTATTAGTAATAATTATACTTGCGCACTTGACATTTCTTCTCCGCACATATAATGAAATTTCTACTCTGCCCTTGCATCATCTAACATCATGCAGGTCACCCTGCATAAGAGGATAAATAGATAAATAAATAAATAAATAAATAAATAAATAAATAAATAAATGTAGATTCAAAAGCAGCATGCTGAATCGCAAGTTCCCAGATGGTGGGTAGAGTATTCTTTAAAATTTCTATAAAGTGGCTGGAGCATTCTTTCAAAATGTCACCGCAATCTATTCTGAACGCTGGTGCCCAGGCACTGTGTGTAGCTTTAGAGGGAAGGGCAAAGCTGAGGGAGGTGTCGGAGGGATTCAAGCGCAGATAGCGCTTTAGCTGGCCGCTAATACAAAAAAGGATCCGGGGGCGGGGGCGGGGGCGTGCGCATTATTCCCCATGAATAGAAGACAGGTTCAGTTAGCTTGCGGCGTGTTCATTTGGAAACTTTTACCACAGCAGCTGTACTCCCCTGGGTCATAGACTATTCCCTTTGATTAACGCTGCAGAGGAAATGGCATTTCCAATTTTCTCGCTCACGCGAAGGAAAGCGGCGCGTCATACGGATCCGGCACACGGGGTCCAATGCCATTTAACTGACAACCAAACAAACCTCCCGAATAAATTATTAAGGACGTGAGCCCCAGAGTACCCTAGGGGTGCTGGGACAGGCTTCAACTTTCCTAAAGCTTTACAGTAACTGAACAGAATGGGGACGAGGGGGATCAGGCGGGTGGGTGGAAGGGGGGCTGGTTTTTGGCTGGCCAAGCCTGGACGTGCATGAAGCCTCTGAGAGTATTCATAGGGTCAGTTTTGAAACGAGCGTCCATTCTATTGAAACAGCACATCATCATTGCTGTTTGCAATCATCACAATAATAATAACACCGTAACAGTAATTTAACTCCCCTCTTCCTTCACACCAACACCAATGGTGAGTGATTTAACTGAACAGAGCAAGAAATTATACTGAAGGGAGGGCTTAGGTCTGAATCAGCCTGTGTAATATGGCGAAAATATTATGAGTAACACAGCAACATGGACTCAGTGTGACAATGAATATTATCTACCCGTTACTGTATGCTGTACGCTTCTGAAGAGTTCAGGCCCTCTGTGGCAAAAGTCTGTCACAGCTTCTAACCTCTGCATCAGGAATACTCAAATCTGGTGCTTGGGGCCAGTAGTACTGCCGGTTTTCTCTTCTGCCTGATAGTCCGTAGTCCAGTAATGTCACTGATTGGTCAGAGATTACACTCACATGGTGAGTCAGGTTTAAATCAGTCCCTGATTGGAGGAGAGGAATGAAAACCAGCAGTACTACTGGCCCAGAGGGCCAGATTTGAGTATCCCTGCCCTACATTATGGTTGTATAGTATTCCAATGCTAATGATGTGGTTAATCAGAAGTGTTCAGAAATGCAAGCCTGGCATTGACTCTATTTCTGGATGATTTTGCTCTTCAGCAGAGGGAAATACCACCTCTGCTTTGTGCTCCTTTGATGGTTGATGTAAGCATGTTGTAAATTTACCTACGTCTACCTCGAGTGGTGTTTGCTTTCATAGCATCAACATGTTAGTTTTATTTTTGATACTGTTATATTTTGTTTTAACACAGAAGCCTAACTAGGGACAGGGCTTGTGTGACATAATGGGTAATCCAAAAATTGGATTACTCAGAAAATGTCTTGGCCTATCAGAGTGTTAAAAATGTGTTAAAAATGCAACCAAAACTCATTCCACAGTACTTGATTTGCATTTGAACAGCTCTGTTCAAATATTTTGTCCATTTTCAGGCCCTCTGTAGTAGACCTAAGTCTCACTAAGGTGCCTTTCTTAGAAATCCAGCAACCAAGGTCTGTCTGCGTTTTTCTTGGCTAGATTCATTGTAGAAATAAATCATCCCCCCCCCCCGACGACTGAGACCCCATTCAGCCAAGCTTCAGCTCGATTTTGAACACTCCTCACCCTTCCTGTACATAACGCTGAACACCTGAAAACGTTGCTGCTTGGAATTCAGAAGAAACAGATAACATTAGCAACCGGGGCCCTGCTCAAGCCAGGTAAATGTCAACCATCAAATATCAAAAGTGTAACTCAGAATGGCATATAAATTTAGTCACAGCCATGAAGGCTATCGTGGAATCTCCACAGCGTGTTAGCACGATACAAACTATGAATATGAAACAGGTGGCACCCTTTAATTATGATACAAAGAAGTGCTCTGAAAACTACAGCACTGATCTCAAATAATCTCTTTACCCTTTTGATAAAAAAGAGTGAGAAATGATTGACTGGTATTTCTTTTACTTTTTGATTCTATTCCCCTCAGCCCATGAAGTTTATGTTTATAAACTCATTTTGGTTTGTAGGCAAATGCCCTAGGCTCAGGCTGTGCATAAGCCAGTCTTCACTCTGGGACTGACTGTTCAGCATCCAACTGAGGGGGGAGGGGGGGGGGGAGAGAGAGCATGAGAGAGGGAAAGAGAGACATAGAGAGGTTGGGGGGATAGGCAAAGATACAACTGAGAAAATAAAAGACTAAAAGGAATGTCTGATCCACCCTAAGTTTTGTTTCAGAAAATAGTTTAATTTTGTAGTGCATTGCATTTCCCCCAATACAATTACTGAATAGGAATGAGGTGACATTTCCAAAAACGGTAAACAAGCACATAATAGCTTACCAATTCATTCATGCACTTGTGTTTTTTGACAAGATCGCCTCATTCGTCTGGTTTGCATTGATATGGAGCGAAGAGCACGACTTCCAAATATACAAAGGCTTTTCAGAAAGCTACATGGATTACCGCTGTTGATGTTATGATAATGAAAACCGTGATTATGTAGATTGTGTTTATGGGGCATGATGTTTATTTATCCTTGTTATTAATTTCTTATGCTAATTTGTCTACTTCGCTCCCTGGTGATTCAAATAATTTTTTGGATGATTAAATAATGTAAACCTTGAATTTTTTTTTACCACTCAACATGCAGACATGTAAATTATATCTGACTGAATTTAATTGCATCACACTCAAAGAATGACTCCCATTGGGTCTGTTGGTTCACTTGTGCTGTTAAAGTACTGATCTTGTGCATGGATTTTGAATCTGGGCCGTGCCATTGCAGGCTGTGGCTAGAAGCAACACACAGTTGGCGTTAGGTCTCCTAGGCTTTCTCTGGAGAGAATTGATTTGATTTAGCATGTTTGACCTTATTTTGTTCAATTTTGATTCTCGTATTGTCCTGAAACTCAGCATTCAAAGCTGCCTCGTTCCCGAAAAGCCTTCAAAAAGCCTATGTTTTTGTGCTGTTGGCTGTCGCACTGATCAGTGATGATGAATACGATTGGGCATAGCAGAACCATTTGGAGAAAAAGGGGGATAAATACAAAAACAAAAAAAAGAATGGCTCCCCTCATGTATTGTAGTGGTAGTAGAAAACTGAACAGCTGTTTGCCGATATTCTGTGAACCACAAAGAAGAAGGTGACCCTTGTTAATAGATGTGCCAAAATTGACTGATGACTGAATGAAAACTTTTGTCTAATGACTAAGGAGTTTCTGTTGAATATGTTTTTTCATAATCATAATACTTTTGGAGCGCAATGCCCCAAATGTAAGCTGCTTAGTCACAGAAGCTTGACTGATTGTCAGTGATCACTTGTGTTCACCCATCTGCCTCCTAAAATAGAATTACTACCAACACTATTGTGCAAAAGGATTTTGTGCTTGAAAGAGAGCAAAAATTTTATTTCAACAAATGTTCATTTTAATAGCCCCTTCATACAGAATTATCTTTAAGAAACGCATACACCAATGTAAGCCCTCTCCCCACACACACACAAACACACAGATGGGAGATGACTACAGTTGAAGGTTGCTAGGTAGGTCATATCCCCCCGAGAGCACCTAGACTCTGACTGTGAGTAAAATTGTCATCTGTGTGATCCTGGGGGATTCCACTGAATCACAATGTCTCTTTGGTCTTTCGCTGATTGATAAATATGCTTTTATTCTCCCAAAATGTATACATAATACATTATACCCATATGCGCACAATATTTAATGCCCCTATGTACATAATATAATACCTCTATGTACATAATATTTAATGCCCCTGTGTACGTAATATATAATACCCCTATGTACATAATATTTAATGCCTCTATGTACATAATATATAATACCCCTATGTTTGAATAGATGTCACTATATGATATATATGATACATATATCATATAATGAAATATTAAGGGTTTATAGACAAGTTTATACAGTTTAAAGCATTTTTAATCATGAATAAACTTGTTTAAGCAGGTGTGTCCAAACTTTTGACTGGTACTGTATATATATATCCATAAACCTCTCTAATATCAATATGCAATCAATAACACTATAACTGATACATAATTTGTAATGCCCCTTCTGTTTGACACATACAGTAATCTACAATACTGCCTTTGACGGATTATAATAGCTTCCTAGATTGATACGTAATATAAAATAATCCCTGTGATCAATATCTAATCTCTAATAATGCTGATGTTGTATGCATAATACATGACACCGTATGGTCCTTCAGAATGTTAAACTGAGGTCCTGACTCACTGTGTTCATTAAAGATCACAAGATAATATGAAGAAGCAAAGGCCGGCGTCCTGGCCAAAACCCCACAAAAGCCCTCTGTCTGCCCCTCGCCACTGAGTCACCCCCTACATCTGATTGACAGCACAATCCCTTATGTTCTTACCCACTTTAATTTGCCGGGTCATCACTTGCCCTTGACCTACCTGGTTAAATAAAATTACGTTGCCTTTCATTCATTTATAACACCCTATGAGTGATCCCCAATGGTTATTACATAGTTAATAACAAACCCCCTGAACTGCATAATTTAATATGTATAATACTCTTACACTTAATAAACCATTTGAAACACCCCACAATCTATGCATATTCTGTAACACTACACCAGACATAAATAATCTATAACAGTTCACTTGATCTATAAATAATCAGTAATACCCCTGTGTTGTCCTCTGGATTCCCACCCGCCCACTGCTCATCAACGGCATGTAAATGATGCCCCTGTAGATTTAATCTCTAAAATAACATCAAAATCACGATTCTGTGATCTGGTTAGCACTGATTTCTGCCAGTGTGCAGACAGGATTGCTCCCGGGTCGTTACCTGAGTTCATTCTGTTGTTTAAAGAACAAAAAAGAACAAAAAAAACATCTAATAATTTTGCAGGACTTGCTTTGCTCTGACAGTGTAAACCTGCATGGCAGAGATTATGCTGGAAACAGATATTCAGGGTCCACTTCACATTCACTGATTCAGTGGAGGAGACGCAGAAACCTTTAAGACCTTTCAAACAGACCTTGGGCGAACGGGAAGGTCATTCAGACAGGAATAGAACGGCAATGATCAAACGCAGCTGCAGGGCTTACTGGAGAGCACGGGCAAAGGCGGAAGTAAAGAAGAAACAAGAGACATGCATAAACGCTGGCAGAACGGTTTGAGTGAGGACCGATCTCGGCTGTGTTTGCACATTTTTTCATCAAATGACTAATCCTTCACCTGCCTTTCACCCAGTAATTTAGCTTAACATCGAAATCTGCCTTCATAGTGTTAAAGAGAAAGAGAGAGAGAGAGAGAGACAGAGAGAGAGAGAGTTGATCTGTGTTTCGTATGAACTCGTCCCTTTGAAGATGGTCCCAGCCTGAATGAAATTACCTTTAATCTCTCCTCTCGGTCTGGAGAGCCCTCGTCTGACTGATCTGGGTCACTTTTATTCTTTTTTTTTGGCGGTGGCCTTCCTTTGCTCTGACACCAGCCAAGCTGCCATCTCCCACGACATGCAGGGCCCTTTGTCACCCCCCCCCCCCACCCCCACTCCTCCTTACCCCACCCCTGCTCGAAACTCATTCGAGTGCCACTGCCCCCTCAGCATTTTCCCCAGGCGTTGGATAAGAGAAAACAGAGAGAGGGAGAGAGAGAGAAATATGGAACCATGCTGAGGAGTAATTTTCTGTCCACAGGATGCTGAGGTGGAGAGAGGCCAGTCCTCAAAGACAGGTTTCCAGAGCTGCCCTTTGATGCCATCAGTCCCGGATGACTGGAGGATCGCTCAAAGGTCACTGCAAAGTCGTGGAACTGCATTTGAACACCGGGTAGATTTTGATTTTAGTAGTCTGTCTGTACCTCACCATCACAAAATTACATTGCTTATCTTGCCACCGAGATGAAATGAAAGATCAGACAACATGAGGTTCACGCCCATCCAAGCTAGAAATCAGAGTCAGACAGTGTAACCTCTACCCCACTTTCCTGTTTACTGATCTACACACTAATATCGTGAAGTGGGATTAATTTTGTTTGCAATAAATATGCTGTTGGCTGTCGGCGCACGCAAATAGAAAGCTTTTCCATTACATCCTTCTAATCCTGCAGACTTGGTATAAGGAATGGGTTGAATAAGCAGATGGTCCCTCAGAAACAGGACAAACTTGCACTGATCGCCTCGCAACACTTCTGCAACGTCTTTTATGGTTCAGCCCAGCTCTCCACCTGCTGTCTGAGCAGCACCGGGCGACAAATAAATACAAAAAGCAAAAATAAAACAAAGGAACCGTCATTGGTGGGGAGGACCCAAGCGCAGGGTGCAAACTGGCCAATCACTACGCAGAGGAGGATTTGATGACCAGGTTGAGTGGGCAGGGTAGCCACTGGAGGTATGGCCCCCCTCACAGAAGGTGCTGTGAGGGCTTATTAACTGATCACAGTAGGTTAGAAACTTATTTGGACGCTTTTCCCACAGAGCAGGCTCATATTAGCAAAGCATGATTATAACAGCTCTGTTTACAGCCCCTAGAGGGAGGCGCCTGAGGTTAGCTATCTGTTCCTCATGCATACAGAAGAGAGGAAGGCAGTGTTTGCTCTTCAGAAGTGGGATTTAGAACCGCTCAGGGGCTTCGCTTCGTCCGTACCATCAAATAAACACACCTTTTAAAGGCTTTGTCAACAAACAAACTTAATCTGGCTGTTTGCGCAGATGTTCTCTGGGCGCATCCATCTGAGCAGTGTTCTTTAAGAGCTTCCCTTCTGCCCCTGCCTGAGATCTTCACGGCGCACCATCAGTGGGCATGTCACGTACAGTCTAGCTTTATAGTGCCGGGATCTCACTCCCCGGTAAAGATATTTTGCACAGTGTAATGCAAAAAGAAAGAAAAAAAAATCCCCCCCATCTGTCTATAACCACTTGTTTTATTTCTTTGTTTCGTTTTCTTTCAGATTTGCTGGAACAACTCAACTTGTCTTGAATAGAAAAGTTGTCCTTAAAGTTAAAATCAGCTGTTGGGAATGAGATCGAACAGCACGGAGGAAGCCGGACTCACGGGGATAGAAACATTCACTCGTTTTACATGTGCTGAGTGCTGCTGAACATCCAATTTCACTTTTGCTGATAAAATGTGGCTGCAGTGTATTCATGTGATTGTTCGGGCTGATATGAAAGCAAGAACTACATAAATAGGTGATGGAAAACATACATAAAAACATATTTGTATTTCGCTTTGATGTTGCTCCCTGGGAAATCCACTTCCTAAAAAAAAAGTTCCTTGAATTGTTGCCAATTTTCTAGCTTGTGTGTTTTGATCTCATCCGTCCTGCTGAGCTATGATTTAGAAAACCTTTGCTTGACTCTCTCTTCTAATTGTTTCCAGCCCAGCCCACAAGACTGAGATCTGTCCAACCCAATAAATATAGTGACATCATCAAGTTATGTTACACTCCCCTGGTGTAGAACATTTTCAGAAGCGAGGGTGACTGGTGTGCCAGGTTGGTGTAGTCACTGTATCACTGTTCCACAGTCCCAGTAGCACTGCAGTCACAATGTATAGTTCTACTTCTAGTTGTGCATTTTCCACAGTTACAGTCCCAGCATAGCACATTGTTAATTTATTTATTTTTATTAAAAGATGTGTTTTTATTGACAAATTGAACACTATGCAGAGCGAAGGGTGACAAATCTTTTCGTCATGGGAGTCATGGTGCTAAATTGCAATTATTTAGAAAGAAATAAAGGAAAATGCATGATATAAACCCTTTTCTCCTCAGCAATATCGATGCTCTTCACAGCTCTCTGACTCTGTAATGGAGCTTTATCTTCGCTTCACAGTAAATGAAACCTGATGATGCGCTTCTCCGTGTTATGCTAACGAGATTAATGAATGTTTACAGCTACTAATCACGGTAATCAATAGATAAACAGCTCTCACAGAATTCCAGAGAAAGGCCACCAACAGGGCATTAGCAGGTGCAGATGCACCAACGTGCACTGCTGAAGGACACATGGCCTCTGACAGCCAGATGCTAATACTGCAGTATTCGTAAACACACATACAACACCAGAACAGGAAGGTTAAAATTTCTAATATTTACACAAAGTTACACCTTGCAGGTACTGTATAAGTACAGGACAATAACACGCTTTACAAAGATACAATGCCGCATCAGCTGCGGAAGCTAAATGTACTGTGGTGCAAAATGAGTTATAATAAAAAAAAAGATAATGTAACATGAAAAGGCTCCTTTGTTTTCTTCATTGTGATTGAATTTATGGGCTTCTCCTTGATTCTGCCAGTGAATCAAAAGCTTCTCTCAGCATCTCTATCTTTTGTTACTGAAGATAGACTCTGATGTTCAAAGACTACACTGTTTCTCAGATCAAACTGCTTTTCTCACTTTAACTTTGCCAATCAATCAACACATTGGATTTGATGATGATTTCATTTGACAAGTCTTTTGATCATCTATAATTGTAGACACATGCACACTTTAACAAGGCAAACAATGGAATATGACCTTATTCAAGAGAGTTTGGAATGATTAATGAAAAATGGCATGTAAGGTGACAGCAAGATCAGAAATCCTGCGGTCAAAAATTTCTATAATGCGGTTTGCCTCAAGGAAGCAGTTTGGTTAAAGCAGTGACAGTGGGATTCCTACACAGCGTTATCAGCAGAGAAGCCCAACTGTGGAAAATCAAAGCAGGAAACGGCACAGAGCTGGGAAATGTATTCCAATTGCAGGCTTTGATTTGCCGAAAGCCAGAGAGGAGAGGAAATGACACAGGTGTTCTGTAAACTCATCAGCCATGCCTTTTACAGCCAGGACACACTGATGTCGTTTCTTTTTACTGCCGAATATTCAAGGTGAAATACAGTTTTACTGCTTCAATATCACGGGCCCATATTTTTGCCTTTTACAATCACACAATCACAACCACACACAAAGACACACACAGGAATACTCATAAAATGCACACACTTGCAACACATGCTCACCCATACAAATACATTTGCACACACGTTCCCACACACACACACACACACATCCAGTGTATAGACATCCTTTTCCAAAACTCTTCACTGGCTTTTTTTCACCGGGTGCATTAAGATCTGAAGATTGGATTTCCCTCCTGCCTCAGTTCTGTTACTGCCTCGTGCACACAGAAGTGTGTCCTTATCACTGGGCAGTGACAGCACTGCACTGGTCAGCCCCATTACATTTCACAGCTAAACTGTGGGCACCGAGACGATAAGAAAAACTGCATTATTCAAACTCTGGCATAACGGGAATGCTTCAGGTCCATGGAATCAAATGTCACATAAAGCTGTTTTCTCTCAGGCCTGTATATAAACTGAATAGATAAAGGCACACTGCCTGTTTTGCACACAAGTTTATCATTCCCTTAGTGCCCCGCGCAGAGAAACGCACAGGACTGTGAAATGTGATGGAGAAGTGCTTATTACGCAAACACGTGTCTGCTTATAATCAGACCCATTTAAAGTGGTACTTAATGTAATTCTGATTTAACGGCCATTTAAACCATGGATCTCTGGGCAGCTGAGCATTGGTCATGTACCAACAGCTGGTTCAGCTCAGACTGCTGTAGGCCGCACTGTGTGGAACAGCCTGGGGGGGGGGGGGGGGTTCGGGGGCTTGTTCAACTCCATGTTCAAGACCATCAGAGAGAAAACAGAATAGATTTTTCAAGCAAACAAGACCTCATGTGCCTGGAGGCACACACATGCACACACACAGAAGCACAAGTGACATATCGATACCATATAATTTATTTCAGTGGGGAGCCTGTTGTAAGATGTCCTTTAGAGACCTTGTAGGACACTAACCTGTCATTTGTTTACATGGTTCATGACCATCCTCCCTTGGCTATGGCAGACTCAACACTGCTACACCTATGATTTGCAGTCAGACACTGTCCTAGGGGCAGGTCTGCCTTTGCCGGACCTGCCAGGTAACCACACGGATCACTGGTGTCTGCCGCGCAACAGGAAAAAAATCATAAAATAAATCATAAAAACACAAACAACAAAAGGGAAACCAAGAATTCAACTTTCTGCAGTGTTAGCTTCAAACAGATGACACCGTGCTGCAAGACAAGACTCCCAGTCGCTCGTAATACCATTAGGACCTGGTTCAGAGAGCAGCCAATACCACCGCAGGCCCAGCTCTCTGAGCCCGGTCAGCAAGACGCTAAAAAGGTCACAGAACACCCTCTTGCTGCTTACAATTAGTTTATTAATAAAGCACCACTTCACTTGTTTTTGTGAAAAGAAAGAAGCAGATTGCACAGAAGCACAAACTGATGTGTGATCATACTGTACACAGATCATACTGTGAGCACAGAGCAAGGCACCAGAGCAGTAGATGATGATTTTAGGCAGCTCATTGAATTTAGGTCAGTGTGTAAAAAAATTTTCAGAACATTTTTCATGTGCTTGGGAGCAGTCAGCATAGCCGGTCTATGCAGAGATAGATGAAATGGTAGAGCTACCATTATGAGTCCTGTTTTTGTTTCAATGTCTAGGTTAATGAGAAAAGCAAACACACGCCATTCAGGGATATGCCTATTGCTCCTTGAAATGGGCAACAGGTATATTACCAAATGTAACAGCATTTCATGTTGTAGTCTGTATTTCCGGTCACTTGTCTCCCCAGTACTGTCTCTGTGTCTGTGTTCCCTGAGCTGCTTCACTCCCCTGTACTTGTGTGATTTCACTATTCGGGTGGTTCCGGGTTTTCGTGGTTTCCCCCCTTCTTTCCATTCTCGCCTTACTTCCTGCTTATTTCTAGTTTTACTAATTTCTACTAATCCCTACTAACTTATAGATTGTAAAGTACTAACCTCGCTAATATACTAACATGTGAATATTACTAATGGACTAACACACACTAGTTTTGGGTTTTTGATAGTTTAGATCACTATACTAATACATTAACCAGTCTCCCCTTTTCCATGCTGCGCTGTAGCTCCGCCCCTTTTCTTTCTAGCCTGCTCTAACGCTAAGTTCTGCAATTGCCTGCACCTGTCTCTTGCTCTAACTGCACCTCTCTCTCTCTGCACGTGTTTACCTGCTTCACCCAGGCCGTCTATTATCATTGTTGTCTATGTGATTCCAGTCCGCGTTTTGTCAGTCCCCTGTCATTGAATTAGTTTTCCTAATGTTCTTCACCTGGATGTTGTTTGTTACTCCTCCCTCACTCACTTAACCCCTCCTTGATTGTTATCTTCCCCAGTGTATAAATGTCAGTCTTTTCCACCTGTTCAATGTCAGAACGTTGATCATATTCATTGTGCCGATTATTTGTAAGCCTTTGTTTATTGAGATTCCTGCGACACCCCTTTGCCCGACTTCGAGTTTGCCTGCCCCTTTTGGTTTTGTTTGCTTCTGGTTCGACCTTCGCTTTTCTTTGACTTCTCTTTTGCCTGCCCCTTTGTACCTTCGCTATTTCTGATCTCCTGGTTTTTGACTTTTTGCCTGTCTTTTTACTATTCTTTTGGAAACTCGATTCGGTACCGCACTCTCTCTGATCACCTGGCTTCGAACTTCGGACTGATTAAAGACGACGTTTTCTTGGATTTCCCTGGTCTGCGTGTGGGTCCTTACTCTGAACATAACATTTCACTTAATAAACAAATTTATTTTATTGTATCCAAGTCAGACCAAGTCAAAGCGGTTGACCCACACTACCATAGGCGTAGATTTTGGGGGGGACGCAGGGGATACCTCCCCCTCAACATTTAGAACACGTGCATTTGTCCCCCCCCAATAAAAACTGAATTTTGTGTTTTCCTTTACATAAAAAAGACATTTCCACCATAAATTGATGCAGAAAAGGCACAAATTGGTGCATACAAATTCACGAGAATGCAGGAAATAAAGTGTTTGACACTCAAAATTTACTGAGGGAGGACCCCAAGACCCCCCACTTAATGTGTCCTCCATAATGTTCAAACAAAACCTACGCCACTGCACACTACCTCAAATATTTTTCAAATAGGTGCAGAGAGATCATTTCAACTACAGCTGTCTCACTTATGGCACCTGGTACCTCTGGGATTCTTTTTTACAGAGAAGCTACTTTTCTGCAAAACTGGGGATTAATTGTATTTGATATCATGATGAAGTTCAAATGTCGACCCTGTTTGCACTTTTATTTCATATAATGTCTGTGCTGTCATCACAGCTCGGAGAATGCACACAATACTACCTGTTACTGTAGCGTTTATCTGGCCAAGCCACACTAATTAATTTATAAAATAAAGTAATTACTGGCTCTTATCAAGGTCAGTGGAATAATTAACTCCAGCAAGGACCAACACATTGATATCCCCACGAGAAGCTCATACTTGGTCAAAACCGACCTTTGAGTAAAACAGTTATCCCAGGGATTCCTCATAATCAACAAATGGCAAGTGCACAGGAGGATCTGAAGGATCTTGAAATATTTTATTCTGTTCTATTCAATGCATTGTAGTATGGATGAATGGTCAAAGATCCCCCAATATATTCACCAAGCTCATAAAACACTGTAGAAGACCACACAGTAGTGTCATCCTGGCGAAGTAAGTCAGCACGAAGTACTGAAAACAGGGATCATTTTGATACAAATATTAACATAAACAGAAATTATGACTTGCTAAAAAAACTAAACATTTTCTATTGTCAATTCTTTCCCATTTGTTAAGCATACCTTTTCTATGGTCAATGTTTTCCCCATTTTTGAGCATACAATTTAGCTCATTATCTGTGTATTTCAAAGCAGAAAACAGGCCAGAACTGAGAACTTTCAGGCTTTCACAAACTGCACAGCATATTTGTGTGTTTGTGTACAAATCCAACACGGACTCATGTGTGTTGTAAAAACACATTCGTTTTCAGACCTATACTAATAAATGCATTTCACAACACCGATTTCACAAACTAGACAAGCTTCACTGAAATAAAGCATTTCCAGTTTGGACAGTGACCTTTAACGTCCCCGTCACCCTTGCCTTGTGAAAGTTCACTCTCTATTCTCAGTGCTGTAAATACACTGTGTCGTCTGAGCCCCCCGGTCCTGCTGTGCTGTCAGTGTCGGCAAGATGTCGGATTGATCAAGATAGACATTCCCTGTTACTTAATGGTCAGGGGAAATTATATAGTGTCACAAGTTATCCACATCACCAACAGTCGTGAGTCAGAACAGGGAGAGACAATTAAGCAATGGCATTTTTGCAACAATCGAGCCATTACGTCTGCACAAATTAGACACCGCAGGTGGCCTCGCGCTAAGTCACTTGGCAGCTGAGGTGCTCCTCCATGCAAACATTTTTTTTTTCTGTAACATGTTTGTTTTCTGTCAGTGTTTGCTAATAGAAGCAAACAGCATGAAATGCTGGCAGGTTATTAGAACATTTTACCATGCGCTGCTTGTGTATACATGTGTGAAACGTAATGAAACTATTCTGCTAGTCTTATTTAAAGGGATTGTTTCACTGAGGATTTTCAACCTGTTGGGAGGACAGCCTTGAGATTTACCCAAATGTGCAGGCATAACTCAAACTCCTGACCGCAATAGGCACACAGCTACACAGCAGGTGGCATCGCTGGCACTGCTGAGCGGAGCTTTGAAGATGGATGATTTTTGTCCACATTGCCAGGTGGCAATCTGTCCTTTTTACATCCCCACATCCCCAGCACACCTTCTTTGCGGACGGCCACGCCAGATATGCCTAACGCCGAATGTAAAAATGTTTAAACCATGAGCTTGTGCTCACTGAACTGAAATGTTTAAAGAATGTGTGGTTCTACACATTGATGAAAGACAATTCAAACTGGGCTGTTTGATAAAATATTTTTCTTTTTATAAAATCTGATTATCGATACAACGTCTCAGTGAAATAATATTATTCAGCTCTTAAAATTAGAGTGCCACACCTGCCAACAAACACGTTCAATTCGTAGACATCCAGGCAATTTGGTCATAGATGTCCCACATCGCACACGTGACATGCTGTTTTAGTTGCCATGATCTGCCATCATAAATAGATTTGTCAGAATATGAGCAATATGCATCGTGCCTAACAGCTAACGAATACCAAAACAGTCGTAAAAGCGAGATTCCTAAATGCATTGCACTGGCTACATAATCAATGGATAAAGTAGGCTATGTACTGTACTAAGGGAATGGAAAATAATCCAGACCGCTAATTTCGGTAAATAGGTTAGCTAGCTGATTACAAAACTGAGGGGCGACATAGCTCAGGAAGTAAGAGCGTGTGGTGTGGGGATGGCTGGTTTAAGCAGCCACACCTGTCCTGGGTCAAGCTAATTAGACCTGGCCAATTGGATAATTGGTTAATAATTAGATAATTGGCCAGGCTAATTGGACCCAGGAACAGGGGTGGCTGCACCTGTGCGTAGTGAGGTAATCACTGTACAGCGTTTTAATTGCCATCCCCATCAAAAAGCATTTGTCATGACAATGGATAACATCTGCCTAACGGCTATAACATCTTGCCGCACTTCAAGATAAACGTGGATGTTTTAAATAATATCTCCCTTGTCTCTGTGCTAGGCTTCAAAACTGGTGGCCTAGTGCAGGTTGTAAGAGCGGTTGTCTGGCAGTTGGAGGGTTGCCGGTTCGATCCCCCGCCCTGGGCGTGTCGAAGTGTCCCTGAGCAAGACACCTGATTGGTACTTTGCATGGCAGCCTTTCACCATTGGTGTGTGTGTGTGAATGGGTGAATGAGAGGCATCAATTGTAAAGCGCTTTTGATAAAAGCGCTATATAAATGCAGTGCATTTACCAAAATGAAATAAGACTTCACGAGCCAGCCACTTTCCTACTGACAAGTGCACCTATTATCTACAGCAACGGTCATTATGGAAAAAGACTTTGTACTGTGTAATATGCTTATTTTAATAACGTTATTATTATGTAAAGTAATTCTGTAATTTAATCAGCGTACATGCCATCAGGGTTCCACAAATTAAACAATTTAGTTTTCACCATTGCACTCTTTTTTCTAATTTAAACACTTCCTCTTGCGTAATTTCAACGAAGGACCCAACACCATTTCGTAAAGACCCATATCGGGATGTTCGGTAATATGCCTCAGTGTATATACAAGCCTTTAGTAGTTGGACAAATGGTGAAAATCCAGAGTTACCAAGGTTATCAAATTCACTGGTCTTTCAAGCAACCAAAATAACTGCATATATTTCATGGTCGTACAAATATTGTTAAATCAATATTTTTTTTAAACGGAATATAAAGGACAACTTTGTTCAGCATGAAACGTGAAATGGGTAAATGGACAAGTGGATGCAGTGGTTGTTGAAAGTTAAACAAAAGCCGCTTTTCCACTGTAGGGCCGAACAGTTCTGAGCACAGAGAGAAACGGTTCCAATGGTATTTTCACCTGGAAACGGTTTGGCGCAGAACGTTTACAGCAGAACCGTTCGGGTGGGCGGGCTTAATGACGTAGGTATTCACTGATTGGTTTCACATTACGGCAGTTTTGTGACTCTGCATACGGTCTCTTCACGTCCTCTTCTGTAAGCTAGGTCGGTAAAGAAGCTAATATAAATAAAAATGCCACTCAACAATCGTATTCCGTCATAGCAACAAGATAAACCGGACAATAGCCCTAAGATATGCCAATACCGCAGTGAAAACGCTGCTCACTGAATAACAAAATAAATGAGACAAAGTTTTAAAAAATGATACCAGAGGTGCGTTCAAATTCAACGAACAAGGCAAACATTTGCAAACTATTTCAAACTTTTTTCCGTTAGCTTTGTGTTCGCCATGAACATTTGCAAACATAAGCGAACGGTCTGAAAAGGTTGTTTGCGGCGAACAAAAATGGACTCTGGACTGAGGGAAATGTTCCCAGATGGGTATTTCAAATGAAGATGCCGTTAAGTGTGATCAGTTTCTTCAATAATGTTATTGCTAATGCTAGCCAATATTATTATTGTTCGCTAGCTAGCTATTGTTTTTTTTTTAATCATCGATGATCACAGAAGGGACTGTGAGTAGGACTACTTCACTCTCATCGTCATGTCTGTTTATGTTTAATGCAAACAATTTGGAACGTTCTTAAAAAGCCGTTCAAATTTAACTGTTCAAAGAAAACATCACCACGCACATTTGCCTCTGTTCGCTGAACTTGAAAGCACCAGGTCATTCTACAGTCAATATCTGGGACTAAATATTGAATAAATATATAGCCTTACCATATGTTTTACGTGTAGAGATGTGCCTTTTGAGTGGTCATATATGTCTTGGACAATCCGTTTGTGAAATATACGCGCATTTATAGCTGTGTTTAATACCCTTTTTAGTACAGTCTGGCTTGATTGACAATTCATTTATTCAGTAGGTGAGAGTATAAGCTTTCTAATGTTGTATAGCATGTCTAATTTTGCTTTTGGAATAGTGTTTTATAGGTCAGTGTAACCGAAAAGTTTCTTATCATCGCATTCACTTACGCATTCACTCTGTGGTAGCAGTAAAAGACACTGTACCTAACAAAATGTTGCTAACGATTTTTCGCAATTTCTTGGAAAATACTATTATTATTGAGGACTTCTGGGCATAGCTAAGCAATATAATTGCTGATAGGTGTATCTGACATCATCGTTTCCGGAGCAAAACAGAAGCGGATTGAGCTGTATTGTTGATTTACTGTCTCTGTCTCCATCTACTGAACACATATAAAATTTCATCATTGCTATGTAAGTATTACTGCTCAAAATATTTTGGTTATACACGAAATTGAGTGTCTTTAAATAGGTTAGTGGTATTATATAATGTGGATATTTCACACTGTAATGTAAGTAGTGTAATAGTTTTTGTGATGCATGCAACAGTGATGGTCAGTAGAGGATACGCTAAAAATAAAAAACAAGAATGGACCAAAATACACAGAATCCTCATCCATATCGTCACCCAAGAAACATAACATAACAAAAACAAAACAGAATGGGCAGTGACGACAACAACTGGCGCATATTTATTATACACACAACGGGATCCACCGCGTCACTTGCTGTCATGACTAGTTTTTCTTAGATACTTCCTAGTCCTGGTTTTAGCAGTCCGACAGATGGAAACAGAAACGATAACCTGTCAGGGTGCGTGGGGGGTTAGGACCCAAACGCAGAGTGAGGGGAAAAAAACTCAAAAAACTCCAAAATGGAAAAAAGACTTTACTAAACAAAACAGGAACTAAGGCAGGGAACAAAAAGCCTCGGGCTACTCTCAAACAACACAAAGAAAAACTTCAAAAACACAGGAAACACAGAAAATCCAAAAGTCCAAAAGCACGTGGAAAACAGAACCTGGGCAGGAACACATGGGGCAGGAACATGATCAGAGGCATACACAAACAAACAACCAAGGATCCAGCACCTGAGTCCGGGAGAAGGGAACTTAAATAGATCAGACACAGACGAAACACAAGAGGGCACCATGAACAATCAGGCCACAGAGAGGGAAGGGAAAACGAGACAACCACAAACCAATAATTGAACAATTGAAAACAATAATACAATTAAACAGGGTACAAGCAGGACACAAAACCGAAGTGCCGCCATCTGGCGGCCCAACAAGGGAAACACAGACCCATGACATAACCGTTCCCACGAGTCCTGAGCAACGCAGAATGGCACGGAGTGGCCCTGGTAACGGTTTGGCCCTGCTGTGGAAAAGTGCTTATAAGCTATGTAGTTTAGCATTAGCCAATGCACTCTGTTAAAATGTCGGGTTTCGCAAGAAACTATTCAGTTATACATAAAGCAATAGCGAGCAGAATAGTGACCAACGCCACACTGACAGAAATGTATCAGGAAGCGGATTTAGCTCGCTACCTTCTGTAATTTGCAAATGAATAGCTGCTTGCTAATGGTGGCGATTCATTCTTTTTAGCCGCCTTGTTGGCTTGTACTCATACTTGCCAACCTTGAGACCTCAACAATAGGGACGATTTTGTAACCTAAGTGGGGGGTCTGGGAGTCCTCCCCCAGAAAAATTTGAGTTTCAGAGTCTTTGTTTCCTGCATTCTGGTGACTTTTAAAGAATGAAAATAACAAAATAATAAGTACACTGCAACAGCATTTTTATGTTACTTTTAATTTGAAGAATCTCAGGCAGCCAGACAATGTTTTTGTTATCGGTTGTTACTCACTAGCAGGAAATCTGTGTAATCAACAATAGTATATTCGAGTCTGAGTGCAAGCATACAGTTTGAGCAGAAGCAGAGCAAATCTCGGCAAGCAGGGGCTATTTGAGCACAAGGGCAGAGTTTTGAGGGAAACAAAATCTGAATGTGAAATCAATAAGTCATGCTCTCAAATTGAAAGACCGTCAGGACAGGAGGACGAGGCGAGCAGCTCTCTTCACGTTCATGTAACCATGGATGGAAACGATACATTTGGTGTAGCTGTATTGTTGTCCGGGTGGAAACAGTAGAATTTTAGAGTCGTAGGGCTTATACATGCTGTACAGTGCCAGAAACAGGTTGTGATAACGAAAAGGAAAAAACGGTATGAAAACTTATTTACATAAATAAATTGGGAGAAATTCAGGAGAATTGTGACCCTGTGAGGAAACCGGGAGAGGGCAATGAAAATCGGGAGTCTCCAGGGAAAATCAGGAGGGTTGGCAAGTATGCTTGCACTGTTGATGTAACCTAACCTATGCAATATTTTGGTACGGACTAAAATTTGTGCTCTGTGATTTCAGTAATAACCATATTAATCTTGAGGTTTGTTATTTTTTAAAATGCTTTTTTCATATTTAATTAGTTTTCCAGTGTGAAATTAGGTTCCCATTAATGCCTTTAATTCCTAGCAATAAAAAGGTTTTGGCTCGAGTAGCTACAATGCTTTAGGCATACTCTCATCATAATATCACACTAATTCAATTGATGTGTTGAAAATTATGTGAGAATCCTATTGGTGAAACTACCACATGACTTTACAATTTAATTGTGAACCACACTCATTAAGAAGTTCAAGATTATTAATTGGGCATTGCAGGATTTTGGTCTACAATGAGTGCACAGTTTATATTGTTACATTATCACATTTTTCTTACTTTTAATTTTCATAAGGGAATCTTGGGTTGCGGCAGGTGCATTTAGCACCACCATGAAGATAATGGCCCAAAGCTGAAAGAGTGCATAAAGGGCTGAAGATCCGTTCTCCTGGTCGTGGCAGTCTCTCTTTGGCAAGATGACGCTGAGAGTGGAGACGGTGAAACAGTGGCAGATGGAGCTGGACTGGCTTCAGTATGAGGTCGGGGTCGACGGTTGCTTTGTAGTCAAGATCCAGTGTGCCCTGTGCGGCAAGCACAAAGCCAAGCTGAAAGGCCTGAGGAACTTCAGCCCGGCCTTCATTAACGGCATTGAGGGGAACTCCCTGAAGAAAGACAATGTCAAGAAGCACTTTCAGAGTGAGATGCACCAGAAGGCATCTGCGCTGGAGAAGCTAATGAGCAGCAACCCTGACCTGCCTTCTGCGATGGCTCAGACCATTGAGGAAAGCTGCCTCAACAGGCTCTTTGACCTTGCTCACACCGTGACCAAGCTGGAGCTGCCCTTGGCGAAGTTCAAGACGCTGACCAAGCTGGAGCTGCGGCATGGCGTGGACCTGGGCCAGTCTGCCATCATGGAGCAGAAATGCAGGGAGTACATCAATTACATTACTAATTACTACTAAGATCGAGCTGATCCAAGCTATGCAGGAGGCCCCTTCTCTGTGGTGGTGGATGGCTCTGCAAACCCCACGATGCCAGAGAAAGGGATGATCTACATGCTGTATGTGGACCACACGGGGATGCCCTGCATGCGCTTCTTTGGCTTTAGGGATGTGGGGTGCATCCATTCCGAGTGCCTGAGACGTATCGCGCTGGACGCGTTTCTGGAGGAAGGGGTCGACCTAGAGGGAACGCTGGTGGGCTTCATGGCGGATAGGGGCACCATCAGGACAAACCTGTCAGAGCTCCTCCAGGAGGACATGCCCTACCTGGTCTCACTTGGATGTGCGAGCCACCGACTGGAGACGGCAGTGAAGAAAGTCTTCTACGGCACTGCTTTTGACAGCGTGAACGAGATGTTCTTTGTCCTGTCGAAGCTGTACTGGACCTGCTCGTCCCAGCTGGAAGAGCTGAGGACCTTGGCTCAGGTAATGCAGCAAGCCGACGGCACTCGATGGGTATGGCACAGGCAGCGGGCAGCCAGAGCTCTCCTGCAGGCTTACCCGGCTGTCATTTGCAGTCTGGCTAACATGTCCACGCAGACGACCCTGCCTAAGGAAAAGACCATTTTTTAGGGTTGGGTCAGTTCCCGGTTTTGCCGGTCCGGTGTACAAGCTTAAACTGGTTTGATTTTATGCAAACCGACTGAACCGGCATTTGTCATTATGAGACGTTCTGGCAAATAAAAAAGTAGCCTACATCAGCAACCTGTGCCGCTGCGGCTATATTCCAAACTTGGTAGTTGCTATAGTAATACACTAGATGCATGTGCGACATACAACATTTATTTTGTTTTAAGACGGTATGCATATTATTTAGTCTGTTGAAAAAAATATAAGAGAAGCCAAAGATTGTGACATGGCCATGCCAATTTAGTGCCAGGCTGTCGCAACAGAGAGGTCACAATTTCTATAGACAATGACAAGGTGGGGTCGGGGGACTACGACGACTGACTAAAATTTTTAAAGTCTGCTTCTTTTTGCAGCTGGTCTTGGCTGAAGCACGAGCGGTGAGACGGAAACCCAGTGAAGCACAACACTGCCTACTGATCGTAGATGAGATCGCTGTGAGGTTGCTTTCCGTAGAGGTTTCAGTTGCGTGCTCCCATATTCCTGAAAATTCTGCAGCGGTGGCTAGCTAGCTATAAGTGCATACCACCTTATGAGTGCTGTGTGCAACGGCGATCGCGACCACAACATTTATTTAGCCTTTTTGTATCGCCATTTCCGTGGATAAAATTGCATTTATTATTATTATTTTCTGTTGAAAACATTTCATTTATACCCAGGGAGATAGCCAACTACTTGCAAGTTAGATGACATGTGCAGCCATTTACTAATACAATCGCATTTCAGGCTGGAAAATAACCCGTTAAACCAGAGAAATTGCTGTTGTCTACTTAGAATCTTTATAGCAACAGATTGTATCAAGGCTGGCAGAGTCGGCATAGCAACAGACGCTGTAATGAAACGTTAACTATATCACAATAGGTATAACAGCTGTTTTAGAATGTCATTGCCTCACCCAGATCATTTTTGTAGCCCTGATCAAAATTGGTGTGACTCGGGAGCGGCTGAGTCACGTGCAACACCTAGTGGTAAAATTTGGTATTACCGGTCAGGTCCGGTATTTGGCTTAATATCAAACCGGTTTGAACATTTTTACATCAGCCCAACCCTACCATTTTCCAGGAGTGTCTGAAGAGCTTCCAGAGTGTCAGCTTTGTCCTGCACCTGCTGTTCTTCTCCAAGATGGTGGAGCCCATCGCCAAGCTTTCCAGCTCGCTGCAGAACAGTGATGTGGATTTGGTGTCACGGCCTCCCTGGTGGAGAAGTTCTACGGCACTCTGCAGCAGCTGAGCAAGGGCATACCACAGGGGACCCTGTTTTTAAGGATGCCATCAAGGATCCACAGATGGTCTACTTCATCAGGACTCGCCTGTACTGTGAGGCTGAGACTGCTCAAGCCTTCAAAGAGAATCTCCTGTCGTACGTCGCTGCCGTTTCGGAGTGCATCCTCCCACGTTTCGGGACCTTGCATCAGATGGAGGCAGTCCACTGCCTGAAACTCCTCGAGTCTGAGCTGTGGTCGGATGACCCAGAAGAGCTGGAGAACTTTGGGAATGTGGAGCTGCAGGCGTTCAGCCGCCACTTCACAAACTCCTGGCCCTCAACCAGGTGGATGTCACCACACTGCTGGAGGAGTGGGAGCAGTTCAAGCAGTACCGGGCCAAGTGCCTGGCAGAGATGTCCAGCCAGCAGGTGTGGCAGCACGTCCTGTCATGAGAGCAGGCCGGGTTCCTCAACTTCCGGCATGTCGTCCACATCCTCCACTGCTTTCCCGTTTCCAGCATGGTGCTGGAGTGGGGCCAGGCTGCCGTTAGCCCGCTGAAGGCACATTGCAGAAGCCGGATGTCCACCCACACACTGGAGTACCTGACCAGAATCGCGGTGGAGGGTCCTGAGCCGGATCTCTTTGACCCCCAGGTGGCAGTCAGCCTCTATTGCTTTGAGCACATGAGCTTCTTTACAGAGTCTGCAGGCAGAAGGACTGCTCTGTCCATTCTCAGGGGTTGAGTCCAGTCCTCCCAGTAAAAAGACTTGTTTAGGCCCAGTGGAGTGTGAGAGTGAATGAACATTCCCCTGGCCGTCCGTCATGCAAAGCACAAAAGTGCATTTCTAAAACTGAAATGCACAGCCGATGCAATATTAACAGAGTATCATGGACTAGTTATTTACCAAAACATCATTTCCACATTTTAATGTATTTTTAATGATGCAGCTGTGAAAAAATATTTCATTTTTTCCATGTGTATATTTATAAAAACAGCTTATATCATATCTTTTGAGAATGCAATCAAATTAAGTAGCACTGAATATGCGTTCAGTGATTTGATTTCTTACCAAACGTCTTGAGCTAGAGTGCCATAAGTTGGGTTTTTTGTAAGTTTGACAGACCTTAGTTTGCATGCACAAGTTGGTGTTTTTTTCTGTTCAATTATGACAGTTTCTGTTTATATTGTCTATTTTAGACTTGATTTTGGAAACTGCAGTACACTAATTACAACTAATTTCAGCAAAAATGTTATTTTGCTCACTCTGCATGTATATTTTTGCACACAGTCATTATGGGTGTGGTCACTGTTTATTCAATGATACTCTGTCATTATTTAATTTTATAGTTGGGTTTGTTTTGTGTGTTTTTGCAGATGTAATAGAGCCAGATTCTGTTGAACCAGGATCTGCTTTGCACTAAGCTTTGCCTGAGGAATAGAATAATTGCTGCTTTTATCTTTAGTTAAAGAGCATAACGAGTTAGGTGGTGAAAGTTTTGTTTGTGTTTTGCAGCAATGTGACACTTGAATATTTTTTTTACTCTCATGAAAACAGAATTTGAGGACTGGGAAGTTTCCTGTAGTCACATTGATTATTTCCTCTTTTTCTTCTTTTTGTGTGTCTAAATTACATGTTTTTTTTTAAATCCTTGCCATAAAGACTTGTATAACTATTTAATGCCACAAATTGGGCGTAAATTAATTCTAGAATCTTGCCTTAGTTTGGTAACATGAGTACAGCAATTTGTATGTCTAGGAATAACAGAGTTTCTTAGAATGTGCACTCTAACATTTGTATGCACAAAATACATTTTATCTTAATACTTATCACCTTAACTTTTGATTTTAATGTTCATATCAGATTGAAATGGAAAGTTATTTTTTTTCATGGAATTATTTTTTTAACTTGAGTAAAATCTGAGAAAGGTATGAACATGATCTAATAATACTGTTCAGTCATCAACTGTCCCTCCACGTGCATCTTCACAGTAGTTCTGCAAATTAATGTTTCTTTCCATTATGGGACACACAGACTGGCCAGTTAAATAAGCACAGGTGTGCATGAAAGAACCCACTCACATGTAATTACAATGTGGAAATGATCTCTTTACACTGCCTGTAAAAGTAGATGCCTCAGCCTCCACCCTGATATATTATTACTTTGTGTGGTCTTATTGACATCCATCAACCAATCAGATTTTATTTAATAAACAGATCCTGTTTCAACTGGCTCAGGCTTTCAATTTTATGTTCTTCCATGTCGTTCTTGGTAAACATGACCCCCCTCCTTTTCACTGGAGAATATTAATATGCATGATGCGTCTTGATGATACTGACTAGAAATACTATCAGGGGCTCATTGTGTCTTTTGAATGCCATTCATTCGTCATTTTGAATAATGTATTGAAGCAGTACAGGTCCAAGCCTCATACAGTATTCTCCTCAAATCACTTTAATTGGTTTGGACACAATGGCAAAGGCTTGCTGAAGGCTACCCTGTAATGATTTCACTTCTCGCACTCTTTCAAAAGTGCAGGCAGAATCAATAATTTATTGAGTTTGCGTCATTATGAGATGGCATAACAGGCTATCAGCTGTTTAATATACACTTTAAATTTTTCTGATGGTTTTCCCTACAGCTGCCATCGTGCATCGTTATTATTAATTAGCCTTATTTTTTAATACCCACGAGTAAGGCGTGAGGACAGCCGGCTCATTGGAGATAGTTTAAAAGTCATGGATGGTTTGCTGTTTGATGGGACGGCTGTCCCAAACATGCAAATGAAGAGGGACCTTGCCACTACACAGACAGCGCCATCTGGGAGAGACCTTCAGATGGACTTCCACATTCATCCATGATAAAAAATAACAAAGCAAAACAGCAGAGAGTGGGGAGTTTATGGTTCTGAAATAGGGCGGAAGGCACAGGTTTTAACTCCTTGAGTTCTCTTTATCCATTTAATTCCATTGTACTAACCCATTGTATAAATGAGAACGTGCAAGATGTAAAATGAATCACTTGTGAACTTGAATGAGAAAACGCAGTAAATGCCCTGACATCCCACACATCTCTTCTAAAATTATCACACACTGTGTGGAAATTATGATCCAGGTGTTTATTTGTGCTCTCGACTATTCTTGTCAGGGCACAGATCAGATTATATTGTAATGGTTTATGAAGGTCGTCTGGGTTTTTAAATGTCGTTATTTCTCTGGCTGCCTTTCTATACCATAGTCTGTAAAATGGGATGTACAAGTGAAATTTTAATGTGCGTAAGCGATGAAAGGCGATACTATTGACCGTGCTCTCGGCCAATAATTGAATCTTTTATCTGCGGTGCCGCGTCTCAGCACTGACGAGTGTGTGAGGCTGGGTATCAGTTGTCTTCCTCAATTTGCCATCAGAGACCCGTTTTAAAAACCTTCCGATGAACCAGAGAACAGAAAGGGGGAGTGAGCAATGAGCGGTAACACACTGCTTTATAAAGTAATATGAAATGACGTGCCCTGGACTCGTTTGAAGGGTATAATCCGCTTCCTCTTCTTTTTATTCCCTTTCCCGCCACCGCACGCCATTGACACTTGGTCATATACAGAATGGTGCTGGGAGACTTTGTGATACGATTCTCTGGCTCTCATCTTGACAAGTTGGAATATAAGGTATTCTGTCGCCTTTGTCCTCCTCACACTATTTCTCCCCCTCTCTGGATATTAGAGAGGGGGAGAAATCCTGCTAAGTTCAACCCCCCAGTTTTGTCTCCCCTCCCGAGGGTACCTTGGAGTAGCCTGTGCCAAGCGTGATGTGCGTTGGCTGTCCCCTGTCGTACAGCACAATTGGGCAGGCACAGGCAGACAGGCTACCCCCCCCCCCCCACCAAGAGCTAATTCCGAGTGGAAGGCAACTTTGGGTTTTAATTAGTCCCCATGTTTCTTTCTGCGCACCCCAGAAGCCTGCGACGCTTGCGTCTCTGGCTGCCCACTAATCATTCAAACTCAGCTTGTGGTGTCTGTGGTTCAGGTGCCTCCCTTATTTAAACCCCATAATTAGCAGGATAGCAAGATTAGAGTGATTGCATTGGAAAATGAATTATCACCTTGTTCCCCCCAAAGGGCTATTTTGTCTCCCTTCAGGAGAGTGTGCTATTTCCAGCGACTAAGGTAAATCGTTTGTTTTGTTCACTCCACGGGCCGCGTAAACCGAGCTGTAGTCTTGTCACCCCCAGC
Organism: Anguilla rostrata; assembly: GCF_018555375.3. Classification (NCBI taxonomy): domain Eukaryota; kingdom Metazoa; phylum Chordata; class Actinopteri; order Anguilliformes; family Anguillidae; genus Anguilla; species Anguilla rostrata. The sequence goes on along the minus strand of NC_057936.1, from coordinate 45,942,627 downwards.
GCTGAAGAGTCCTGTGAATTGCTGTCACTGTAAATGTGTGGTGAGCCACTGCACTGCCTTTCTTCACTTTTGTTTTCCAGCTCAGTGTCTTTTTTTTGCTTTCTGGACCCGAGACTGCAGTTACCACAGAGGAAGTATTCTTGTCTATAGAGCAGCGGTCCGTCGGCCTGTACATGATCTGCAAAAGCATAATTTCCTTGGTGTGCTAATGTCAAATGAAAAAAAGAAAAAAAAGAAACACGTTTTCAACGTACACAAATGCGTGCTACTCACACATACAGAGCACTATAAGTCATTAAGATGTGCAAAACCTAGGCCTGCCATTGAAAGTACTGTTATCAAAATTAGGCCAAGTTACAATACACAATATTGGCTATCTTAGCTAACACTAATTAAACATACTGTGTTCCAAAGCTGTGCTGTTACCCAGTTTTTCATAAATTATTTCAAGTAACTTGAAAACGTGTTTTTTATGCCTCCGAGACGGCACAGCCGTGGTCGGAGGCATTATGTTTTTGGGTTGTCCGTCCGTTCCGATTCTCGTGAATGTGATATCTCAGGAACGCCTTGAGGGAATTTCTTCAAATTTGGCACAAATGTCCACTTGGACTCAAGGATGAACTGATTAGATTTTGGTCGTCAAAGGTGAAGGTCACTGTGACCTCACAAAACAGGTCACGTGCTGCAAAAAAGCAAATTATTCCCACTTCCATTGTTATGTGATGCAAAATAAGGTGAGGTCCAGGCGTGGCAGGGATTAGGCTGGGATAAGAGCGAACAGGAAGATGGGGGTGGAAACACAGACTCCACTGATACAGGGGTGCCATGAGCTTTCAGGTGGCCTTTTATGTTTGATGCCACTTCCTCCATAATTTCACAGTACATTGATTTCACAGTTCATGTTGTGCCAGCTTATGCAATACAATATCATAACTGTGTCTGAAAAAAGCCTGAGACATTTAATGCGCATTTTCACAAGTTTATTTATTTCATTTTATGGTAACAAACAAGATACCCGTGAATTTCCAGCAGTGAGGATCGATAGGAGATATTAACTGCGCATGCCTACTCATGTACACGCACACGTGTGTGAGTGTGTGTGTGTGTGTGTGTGTGTGTGTGTGTGTGTGTACACACATGCTTGCACGTCCCCGCTCCTTCGCACGTGGACAAACATGGCTTAATGAGCCGTCAAAAGACACCATCCATCCCGGAGTGGAGTGTTTGCTGGGTAAACAGAATCCTGCAATCCAGGGCAGTGGGGGAGCCACCCCCCGTCTCCCCGTCATTACTTGTGTATAATGCAAGCCACTCTCCTTCCCATTTGTCTGCATAAACGATGGGGCAATGAGCTGTGGGTGCTACGGGCCCCGTGGATTCTCCTTGTTCCCTGTCGGCTGCAGAGGGAGGCTATTCGTCACCCGAATCTCCTCTCTGCCTCACACTCTGATGGTGAGATCACCCCGCTGAGCAGCGGGTGGTGCCAGTTCGTATTCGTAACCGCGGTAATGGGATTTTAAGGATTGCAAGGGGTTACTAAGCAGCTTATTTAATGTTTGTCTCTCCAGTGCTCTCAGTTTTCCAAAAATGTTTTTTTTTTCTGACAGACTGAAAAAGGCTAGTGTGCTTACAATGTTACAGAAATTGAATTGGATAATGTAAAAAAAATAAAAAATAAAAAGAACCCACCCTCTCAAACCAAACCACTTTTGTACGGACAATATGGGGGCATATGTGCAATAGATATGTGGTTGACTTGGCTCTAAGCAGTGAAGATGAGGCCCTCCGAACAGGGCAAGGTACCACCGCTGTTTCTCAGAGGAGAAATGAGGCTTATTGAATGTCACAGATAATCACAGGCTGAACTGCTGCTGTGAAAGCTCCCTGGTTTTGAAGCAGAAGATAGGGGTGGGGGCGGGGATGACTGCTACGTGAGGTACCTCAGAATGTGGAGAGCACAGCTCTCCATATGGGGGTTGCCAGCTTCAGTTCGGCATGCAGAGGAAGATAGTGTCAAGTGTGCTGAAATATGATTGGCCTCTTACACTATAGTTCTTTCTATCTGAAATATCTGATCGTCAAATGCATTGGAGCTCATAAACCTTTTTTCACATATACACGGACATCATAACATACACCATGTACTCTTATGCTTGTTAGCCATTTTGATGTATGAATGTGGGGAACATTTTGGACTTTGGTTTTCTCTAGGCAGATGTACTTGATAATCGAGTTGGTGATTGGATGTGAGTAAAGTGCTCTTTCCTAACTGTGAGCACCTAAATGACACTCCAGGTATATGCATCTTGAGGTAGAGTCCAAACTCTCTCAGAAAGAGGGTCATTTTGACACATGCATTAATGTAAAATTCTCAGTGGAGTGTTTGCAATTTTCTACAGAATTATCGAACGCTTCTTTGGAAGTCCCAAAATAGTTTTTTTCCTTCTGACCTAGTTGCACTTTGGCTTAATGGCGTAACACACCCTGAGTGACAGACAGACTGTTACAGGAAGAGGAGTTGGAGTGCTGTACTGGATAAGCCATCAATCCATCATCTATACCCACTTATCCGGGGCAGGGTCACAGGGGTGCTGGAGCCTATTGGGCGAGAGGCAGGATTACACCCTGGACAGGCTGCCAATCTATTGCAGGGCGCACACAGAGCATTCACTCCCAATTCACACCTATGGGCAATTTAGAGTCTCCAATTAGCCTACCTGCTTGTCTTTGGACTATGGGAGGAAATCAGGGAACCCGGAGGAAGCCCACACGGACACAGGGAGGACAAACTCCACACAGAAAGGCCCCAAGCCGGGATTCAAACTCACAACCTTCTTGCTGTGAGGCAACAGTGCTACCCACTGCACCACCGTGCTGCCTGTTATAAGTCATGTAGATGAGAAAATTCTGCTGCTGAACTGAAATGCTGCAGAAATTCCAGATCCCACTCACGCTTACAAGAAAATCCTGTGCCACGGCGAAAGGCCGAGAGTGTGCCAAGTCTTACTGCACAGAAGTTCCACAATGGGGTCACGTGACTCTGTGGCAAGGAGCTTCACTGTAATTGCCAAGGAGAGCAAACCTGTGTAATAAATATAAGCCGATTACAGCGAGCCCGGCAGCAGAGCAAAGAGCTGTGCGATGGTTGCTACGTGCTGTGTAAAACAAGCATTGTACCCGATGAATAAAACATGGAAGAAACGCCAGCCATGAAATTGTGTGTAAATGAGTGAGTTCTTGGCTTCACGGCAATTAGCAGAATCAGCTCGGAGCTCAGGGATGAAGCTGGGAAGCCGCAGTTCGGGGCAAAGACGGTAATTACAGTAGGAGGAGAACGAAATGCGTTCCCGCTACACCTCTTCGCCGCATTGTGGCTTACCCCCCTCCCGGCCCTCCATGCCCTCTCGTTTTTCATCTCTACTTTTGATCACTTTTCTTTCTATGCCTCTGTTTTTTTCTCTCTCTTCATTCATAGAACTGCTTGCATCTGTTTTATTACATTACAGGCATTTAGCAGACACTCTTATCCAGAGCGACTTACACAACTTTTTTTTTTTAACATAGCATTTTACATTGTATCCATTTATACAGCTGGATATATACTGAAGCAAATTTCGGTTAAGTACCTTGCTCAAGGGTACAACGGCAGTGTCCTACCCGGGAATCGAACCTGCGACCTTTCGGTTACAAGTCCAGTTCCTTACCCACTGTGCTACACTCCGTCCTATAACATGCAATGGAACGCTTATAGTCACATTTTGCTGTGGGATGCATCTAAAAGTGGGAATGGTGTGTTCATCAGTTGCATTTTCATGATGTTGTTTCTTTGAATAATAAAAGGCCCAACAAGTAGTGTGGTAGAGGATTTAATCCTATAACAAAATTCAAAAGTAATCAACTGCCATTGTTATCACCATTCCTTTTCGTTTTCGTGTGAGGCTCAAGTGCAGTTTATTTAAAACACATCACTAGGAGGTCTGACGGACATACTGTATTTCACTCACACATCACCAACGCGTATTTCAATAATAATAATAAATGGAAAATATAATTTTCTGTTTATGACTAATTTTTAAAAAAAGGCAAATCTCTTTCTGTGGTGTCTTTATCAGTATCCAAATACCGGAGAATTTCCCACACTTTGACTCACAAAACCTTTTTTCACAAACAAAAACAAAAAACAAAGGTTTAGCTATGTATTGTGGTTCTTGAATTAATAATTGGTATATCTTTATAAGGAAAGCAATTATCAGACTTATTCGAGACCGGAGTTATTTATAGTACTGGATATTTACTATACTGGCGTTTTGTTAATTTCAGAGTGAACACAAATGGTGTGACATGAAAGGGAAAAGCTCTGCATTATCAGGACCCTGGCAACTTTTTATGGAATATATCTGTGAAACATTTTAGAAACACAGAGAATACTCAGAGAATTACACTGAAATAATCTTTCTCCTCAGCATGTTGGACCATGTGCAACCATGTTAAAATTGATCAAAACTGCCCTCTGCACTCCCAGCCATTTGCAATTTCTGCTATTGTGCCTGTGCTTTGCTTATAATGTAATCTCATTTAATTGCTAATGGACAGTTTTGCATGCATTTCTATCCGCGCATCTTGTGAGCCAGATGGACTGGTTTTTATTATCATTGTTGATGAAAATCTATGAAGGTATAATGAGTTTTTGGCGATGCCACTTGTGATAACAAGACTTTCCTAGTTATCGCAAAACTGTGACTAGGGCTCACACAGACCTGAATTATGCCAAGAGCATCCAGAAGGTCACGATGATTACTTCACAGTGTTTATTATTTTTTCCTGCTTTTATGTGGGGTTTTTTTTGTCAGCATTGAGACAACAATGATGCCTCCTCTTTCAGTGGTCAAAGGGAGGCTACTGTAAGTCAAAATTATAACCATAGGGTTACACACGAATGGCAGACCTAGAGTAGGTTAAAAATGACCAGTCATATTAAAAGATGTCTACCAGTCTGGTATTACTTTGCAGGGTTTGGCAATACATTTTATTTATTTTTATTACTTTACAATGACGTACTTGAAATAGACTATACAGTATACTCTTCTGACATGCAACCACCATTTTACAGGAATTCCAAAGATTTGCATCTGACTGCTGCATAATCATTGTTTTGGGAGGAATCAGAAAGGTTAAATTCACTGTTTCTATGTGTGCTCCACCATTTGCATTCTGAGCAAAGTAGCATGTCAATGCCACGCTTGAACCACGGGAGAGCTTGTTATGACCTGTAGGCCACAGTGGAAGTTCACGGTTGGCTTTGCCCTGTTTGGTGTAGGGTGGGTAATAAGTCATTCTGCTGCGTAGATAGCTCATTCAAACAGTGCACAAAGCATCTACTGCAGTCCTGCATTAATGTGTGGGAAACAGCCACTGCCTTTGGAGGGCATCAGGCAAGAACACACACTTCAACTGCAGTGCTCCATAAGGTGAATATTCTGGGGTGCTGCCTGGGATTTTGGGCCCCATGGAAAGATCTCACATTGGGCCCCACCACCCCAGGCCACCCCATCCCTGCACAAATGTTTCTGCACATTTTTTTGAGGGCCCCTGTATGGCAGGGCTCTTGGAATTGTCATTAACTCCCTTCGACCCACCTCTCAGGCACCCCTGTGCGCAATTGGTGTTAAAGTGGTGTCTTGCAGAGCAACTTTCTTGATTTCAATGTTGGCAAAATTCTCTTTGAATACTTATATATTTTTTTAAAGGATCCACTTTAATAACATTTTTAATTCAAAGTAATCCTGTACCTTCATCGCCAAGATACAATGTGGCCTTCTTGCTACCTGTGTGGGGAAAAAAATGTATTGCTTCTGAGGTTTAAAATGAAATGTATACCCAAAAATGATGAAGGCTCAGACCAAACTGCCCACAGGAAACTCCTTAAAGAAATACACATTTGAGTGACTCCTCTATTCTGATTGATTGGGCTCCTGCAGGTGGACTGGAGAGTGAAAAAAGCTATGGATGGTGATTTGAATTTCAGAGAGACTTGTACAGCGACATGTACAGCAAAGCCCACAGACACGGTTGACATTTCACAACAAAGAAATCACTTCTGGCCTACGCAAAACTGGTCAAGCAATAGCCTACTAGCACAATATTGCATCTTAAGTGCAGGTTAAAACGGAATTTATATTTTACCACATGAATGATATGTAGCATTTTAAGTAGGCAGTTACAACTTAGAACTAAAATAAGTTTTTTGAGTGAACATATTTTGAAGCTACATATTCAGTCAGCCAAGGGTTAGGTCCTTTGTCTCGGCTTTTATGTGAACACGGGACAGAAGGTTACATAAAATATTAAACATAAGATATTACATAAGATATTCTCCCATGAGAAAATATCCTCTCTGTGCACTTTGATGTGTTGTACCCCATGCTGCATTATTGCTTGCATAACTCATTTGCGACTGCTGTGTTTTTTGTGCTGGACAGGGCAAATCAGATTCAGCTGTTAAGAATGACCACTCTGCAACTCAAGTTGAAACAAAGGTTTAATCTGCATAATCAGTAATGGTCATCACAAAGCCATGTGTCTGTCATTCAGCATTGTGTATACTTTTATTTTTATTTTTTTTGGTCAAATATAACATATAATGCTCATATGATGTTTTGCCATATTAATTTTGAGTCATAAGCTTGCATCATTCTGTGTGCACTATCAATGTTTCATGACTCTGGGACAAATGTAAAACATAATTGTGTACCTAAAACTTGTCTAATGTATTGTAATGATAAAACAGTTATTCTAATTTAATGTAAGTTTCCTTTTGGAAAAAGGTTTGTTGTAATACAAACAGTATTATGTATCATATTATTTTGCTTTGCCTGTGCTCTGTGAAGAAATAATTTGTCAGCAACAATCCAGATCCTTCCTTCATGTGTGATCATATGTAGGCAAACCTCTTTATGTCCTTTATAAGGGCTGGGAAGCTCTCAAGGCAAAATGCTCTAGGTAGGAGTTCATTACTAAAAAGACACCATAAGAAATGTAGATATGTTCTCCTTTTTTCAGTAGCCAATTCCTTCCATTCATGAACAGCCATATAACATCCTCAACTGAGATACTCACCTGTTTGCCTCAGGTGGGTGACTGAAAAGGGTTCAGATCACATGCTGTAGATTGAGAACATTAACAATATTCCATTACACAGTGGTGGGAAAAAGTATTTGTCCCCTTTCTGATTTTCTCTATTACATTCAGTATTTGTCACACTGAACGGTTTCATATCATTAGACAAAATGTAATATTAAACAAAGAAGGGACCTGAGTAAACACAAAACACATTTTTAATATTATTATTTAATTTATTTAATGAAAAAGATTCTCAAACTCCCATATCACCCATGGGACAGATTAATTGCCCCCTTACTTTTTCTCGGCACTGTATGTTGTATATTAAATTATTCTCATGCTGAAGCCACAACATTGCTCTCAGTTTTTGAACAGAATTACATCCCCTGACTAATTGGAAGATTTAATCCTTTGCCAAGTCACACTATACTTTTTCAGAAATGGTCAAGAGGCCGCTGAAAATGATTTCCTAAAAACAGAATTATGTTGGCTTTACTTTTCTTATTGAACCTTAGAACAAGCAACTAATTGCTACAGGGAGGTCTGGATTTTTGAAGCAGAGAAGCGCTTACCTTTCTATGAATTTTATAGTACCCAAATTTGGTTCATTGATTTGTGACGTCATATTAACTGGGGAAAAGAAAGACTTTACAACTGGAGTTTTCTCATTTCAGAGCTTTTGAATATTGATATTTAATGCCCCTGCATGGCTGTGATTTGGATTTGGCCTGGTTTCAATCATTTAGAAAATGTTGTTAATTAAGGGAATTCAAATAAAACATGTCAAAATGTGTGACAAAGCAGAGTTTAATAACTCAAAACAATTTGCTATTAAAAAGGGGGGAAGGTCATTTTTAATCACGAACAGGGTGTGGAACTATGGTACACACTACTAAAAGCATCTTTTGCTTATTCACAACCTGTATGTTTAAAGTCTTGTTTAAAACAAGTGTGCATTGGGAGGGAGTTTTGTGGTGTGACACGCTGATGCCCAGATGAAGAAGCTCTTTCCTCCCAGAGAAGACCCAAGCCCGCTGGGCCATTCTGCTGTGCAGCGAGTGCAACAAAATCACAGGAACTGAGGTAATATTTATTATTAATTTACCATCATCCAGGATGGCTTACATAGCTTACAGTTCATTTATACAATCAGATATTTACGGAAGTGGTGCAAGTCAAGAACCTAACGGTGTTATAATGGTATTTCCCCACCAGAGATCTGAACCTGCAACCTTATGGTTTCACCACTAATTCTCTAAACACTACTCCACACTGCCACTGCTGATATGTGTCATTTCATCTCTTTGGGGGTTCCCTGTATGGAGTTCAACCAATGATCATATGAAGTGGAAACTGTAACCTGATCCCTGTCCCTGATTGGGTTGTTCTGTTGAACAGCCCATACAGACTGGAAAGAGTAGATATATCAGCAATCAAATATTAGGCATAACTATGAGAGTTACTATTAATAGATTACATTTACCAAATGACTAAGCCTATGCAAATACATTTTATTTTCACAAATAACGAAGATTTTCATTTCAAGAAATATGTAATAAATAAATAATAATGAATAATAAATAAAAATGGAATTGAGGCATCGATCACAGTTACTTTCATAAGAAAATGTCTTTTTTTTTTTTAGGAATCCGGCCCTCTTGGTTTATTAGCAAGTTCAAGAAATGGAACAGGGACTGGAAGGTAATGGCCTACTGTTTTGATCATCTGACAAACTCCATTCATCACATTCTGAAGAAAATGAGCCACTGTCAAAAATAACGTAATAGATATTGGGAAACCTTGGCTGACCCACTTGACAGACGTGACCGCTGGAACCGACATGTATTCTTCTATTCGGGAGTAGAGAGGAAGGACCTGGTTGTGGTGAGCAGAGCCCTGCATGGACTCCTGTGTGCTGGCTCAGTGAGTCTCCCCCAAGGCCCTGCCTGAGCCTTTGGACACCTCCACCCCCACTGTCAGCTCCTCTAAAACGGACACCCAGTCTCTCAGCTTGTAGAGTACAGATTGGTTCAATGCAGCAAGTTATAAAAAAAAGGCCAGGACAGGCATGGGTTTATTGCTTCAATGGCAGATTCGATTACAAGAGCAACACAAAGGACACACACACACACATAGACACACGCACACACACACACACATGCACTCACATTTTTATTGTTAAGTTCAGTCTCCCTGCTGACCACTCAAGCCAGGAGTTGAGGTGGGGGGAGAGGACTAAGGCGTGGGCCAGTCCGCATTTCTGCCCACTCCCATGGTGTAGAGATGGTATATCCATGCTGTTTCAGTGTACTGCAGTACAGGCACTACATAATGCAGCCTGAGCACCAGCTCCCACCTCAATCCAAACTACGCCATTTCCCCTCTTTCCCACAAATTGATTTTTAAATATTTTTTTCATTGGAACAGTAAAAATGTTGATGTAGAACATTCCTCCAGGGCAAGCTTAGCCTCAGCTTCCATCAGGCTGTTTAAATCACATGGTGGAAACTGGGCCACGTAACCGGCAAGGGAAAGAATCATGAGCCCAGGTGTCCAGGCCAGAATTAGACAAAGGCAATTTCCTGTCCAGCTGTCAAGCGGTTCAATAGGCTACACGCATTGCAAATTCAAATCAAACTTTTCAGTTTTAATTCACACGAAACTTTTGAGAAGAGTTTTTTTTAAAACCAATTTTATATTTCTTTTGCAATATGAAGTGTGGTCTCAGAGTCTGTTTTCAAGCTCATTTTCTGAAATCCCTCAGTAGAGGTGTCTGCCAAGCACTGATCAGTTCTGTTTTGCTGTATGTAGCTGCTGGGAACTATGAAGGCCCTTCACTGCGATGGTTCAAAGCTAGATTAAAAAATAACATGTTGGCTCTGTTCTCCAGTCACAGTGAATATGAATCAAATTACAGGAGCTACAATTCTAAATTCTTTATTTTTAATGCCTTTTGTGAAAAACACTACTGCATCTTGGAGACTGTGGGCCACAGTAGGTGAATATACACCTACATACACTGAATGTAGGGTTAAAAGGGCATTTTAGTGTCACATGAAATAAAGCATCTATACTGAAAACTAATAAAAGCTAATATACAGTGAGCACCACCATTCATTGGACAGTGACACATTTTTTGTTATATTGGTTCTGTACTCTAGCACTTTGAGTTTGAAAGGATATAATGACAATGAGGTTGAAGTGCAGACTGTCAGCTTTAATTTGAGGGTATTTTCATACATATTGGATGAACCGTTTAGACATTATAGAACCTTTTGTACATAATTCCCCCATTTTCAGGCATCAAAAAATATTGGACAGTTTAACATAATGTAGAATAAAGTAACCATTTTAAATATTTGGTCGCATATCCTTTGCATGCAATGACTGCTTGAAGTCTGCGATGCATAAACATCACTAGACGCTGGGTATCTTCCCTGGTGATGCTCTGCCAGGCCTGTACTGCAGCCATCTTCAGTTCCTGCTTGTTTCGGGGACCTTTTGCCTTCAGTCTCCTCTTCAGCATGTAAAATGCATGTTCAATTGAATTCAGATCCAGTGATTGACTCGGCCAGTCAAGGATTTTCCCATTTTTGGCCGTCAAAAACCCCTTCGTTGCTCTAGCAGTATGTTTTGGGTCATTGTCTTGTTGCATGATGAAGTGCCGTCCAATGAGTTTGGGGGCATTGGTTTTATCTGAGCAGATAAAATATTTCTGTAGACTTCAGAATTCACTGTTCTACTTCTGTCTGCCGTCACATCATCGATGAAGACAAGTGAGCCCATTCCACTGGCAGCCATACAGGCCCAAGCCATAACACCCCCTTCACCATGTTTCACGGATGAGGTGGTATGCTTTGGGTCATGGGCATTTCCTTTTTTTCTCCACACTTTCCTCTTTCCATCACTCTGGTACATGTTAATCTTTGTCTCATCTGTCCACAAGACTTTGTTCCAGAACTCTTGGGGCTCTTTTATGTGCTTTTTAGCAAACTGTAATATTGCCTTTCTGTTCTTCAGGCTTATCAGTGGTTTGCATCTTGTAGTGTACCCTCTGTAGTCCTGCTGGTGTAGTCTTCTACATATGGTAGACTTTGACACATTTACACCTGCATCCACATCCAAGAGAGTGTTTTTGATCTGTTGAGCTGTTGTCAGGAGGGTTTTCTTCACCATAGAAAGTATTCTCCGGACATTCACTACAGTGGTCTTCCTCGGTCTACCGGATCTTTTAACATAATTGAGTTCACCAGTTGTTTTTTTCTTGTTAATGATGAACCAAACTGTTGACTTAGACATGCCCAGGGTTTTTGCAATGTTCCTGATTGATTGATTTTCATTTCTGAGCTTTATGCATCAACACTGCTGTCTTCCTCATGTTGTCACACCCCAACAACAATCTCCAAAGGCAATTGCAAAGTCTAGAATCAAGACTAGACATCAACAGCTCTCTTCTGCATTCACTATCGACACAAATGCATACACCTGCCTAACGAAACACATCTGTGAAGCCAATTCAACAAATACTTGTAGTACCTTAAAATGGGGGGACCATATACAAAAGGTGCTGTCATTTCTAAACGGTTCATCTGATATGGATGAGAATACCCTCAAATTAAAGCTGCCAGCCTGCACTTCAACCTCATTGTCATTGTATCCTTTCAAACTCAAAGTGCTAGAGTACAGAACCAAAATAACAAAACATGTGTCACTGTCCAATTAATTATGGTGCTCACTGTATATATACACTCACCGGTCACTTCATTAGGTACACCTGTTCAACTGCAAACTGCACCCATTAACGCAAATATCTAATCAACCAATGACATGGCAGCAACTCAATGCATTTAGGCATGTAGACATGGTCAAGACGATCTGCTGAAATTCAAACCAAGAATCAGAATGGGGAAGAAAGGTGATTTAAGTGACTTTGAACATGGCATGGTTGTTTGTGCCAGACGGGCTGGTTTGAGTATTTCAGAAACTGCTCATCTAGTGGGATTTTCACGCACAACCATCTCTAGGGTTTACAGAGAATGGTCCGAAAAAAAGAAAATATCCAGTGAGCGGCAGTTCTCTGGGCGAAAATGCCTTGTTGATAGCAGAGGTCAGAGGAGAATGGCCAGACTGGTTTGAGCTGATAGAAAGGCAACAGTAACTCAAATAACCACTCGTTACAGCCAAGGTATGCAGAAGAGCATCTCTGAACGCACCCCATGTCAAATCTAGAAGCAGATGAGCTATAGCAGTAGAAGACCAACCCGGGTGCCCGGTGTATACACTCACCGGCCACTTCATTAGGTGATCTTCGGCTGCTGTAGCCCATCTGCTTCAAGGTTTGTCGTGGTGTGTGTTCAGAGATGCTCTTCTTCATATCTCGGTTGTAACGAGTGGTTATTTGAGTTACTGTTGCCTTTCTATCAGCTCAAACCAGTCTGGCCATTCTCCTCTGACCTCTGCTATCAACAAGGCATTTTTGCCCAGAGAATTGCCGCTCACTGGATATTTTCTCTTTTTCGGACCATTCTCTGTAAACCCTAGAGATGGTTGTGCGTGAAAATCCCAGTAGATCAGCGGTTTCTGAAATACTGAAACCAGCCCGTCTGGCACGAACAACCATGCCACGTTCAAAGTCGCTTAAATCACCTGTCTTCCCCATTCTGATGCTTGGTTTGAACTTCAGCAGATCGTCTTGACCATGTCTACATGCCTAAATGCATTGAGTTGCTGCCTCTTGATTGGCTGATTAGATATTTGCGTTAATGTATGCAATTTGCAGTTGAACAGGTGTACCTAATGAAGTGGTCGATGAGTGTATATATATATATATATATATATATAAATATATATTTCATCAGGAGCGGTCTAGCACTGTCCTGCGTATGTTCTATGGTGCAATTATTCACACAAACATTAATGTGTGCGGTTCATTTATGACTTTATATAGTGAGCACATTCAGTAGCATATTGGTAAAATGTACAAGATTCTGACAACACAAAAAATGTTAATGGCTTACTTACATATCTGTGGTGTAAAAAACATAATGGAGTCTCCTAAGGAGTATACAAGTACATCAGTGGTGTTCACCAAGTGCAGAAGCAAAGGCACAAAAAAAAAACATGTAAAAGTCTTAAATATTATCTACTCTATGGACTTTGAACCAGCGCCTTTATGTCAGTTTAATAGCCCCAAGATGCTGGACTAGGGGGTTGACTCCATTGAAAAGGGAGGAAAATAATGCAGGTGGTCAGACAGCTTTGGGAGATTTGGGATACGCTTACTATTCTGTGTGCTGTATGTATTTTGGTTGAATGTAGCATCCAGGGTTTTTGCAGTTCAATATGAGGTGGCTGGGATATAATGGTCTGTTGTTGTAATCATTTATAGAGTGAGTCCCTGGGTCCATTTATCAGGTCCTGGCAGTAGAGGGCCACTATGTTAATACTGTAATAGATATCCTGCCATCTCATGCATCATTGTGCACTCTGGGGTACTGCTCTTTTTGTAATATGGACCCATAGAGCGCCATTGTGTGTGCAGCTGCATGTGTGTGTGTGTGTGTGTTTGCATGTGCGTGTGTGTGTGTGCGATTGCATATGTGTTTGTGTGTGCATATGTGTTTGTTTGTGTGTGCACGCATGAGTGTGTGTGTGCGCGTGCGGCTGCATGTGTATGTGGTTGCATGTGCGTGCACGTTTGTGTGTGTGTGTTTGTGTGCGTGCGCGAGAGTTTATGTATGTGTGTGTGCATGTGTGTGTGTCTGTGTGCATGCGCGAGATTGTATATATGTGTGTGTGTGTGTGTGTGTGTGTGTGTGTGTTTGTGTGTGTTAAGCTGGGGGGGGCATGAGGATCTTATATGTAGGTGGGATAACTAATGAGGACTTCTTGTGCTCTACTCTTCAGACAGCACTAGCACAGTCACGGGGGATTGAGGGGCCTTGTACTGTTTATTTTGCATATCTTGAACAAAGAGATCTGATTCCCTAGCGCCCACGCCACAGTGCACTTTTTTTCTGTTGCTATATTGCGGCAGTTTGTTATCAAATGTCATGAGTTCTGTTGGAACCAGTTCAGACTGGCCACGGGAGATACAAGGTCATCGGCAAACCCCTGATGATTAGACTCACTTCCATTGGCCATCTGGTCACCTGTCTGGAAGATCACAAACCACTGATTCAAAATTGGATCTTTTCCTTGTACCTACAGCACAAGGGAATATTTCTGCATTGCATTAAAGGCTTCCGTTTACCAGACGCCCTTGCAACAATTTTTGCACATGCTGTGGCCCGTTTAAAAACAGTTGCATTTGCACTGTGATTTTGCATTTCATCCCAGGTGCTCTGGTGAACTCACCACATCATGTGTGGGGATTGCAATTACGAGCATGTGGTTTTATTGACATCATGTATTTCCACATAAAACAGGCCATGGAAGTGATTCATCTTCCACACTACAATAAAAAACAAAATTCAGCCCAAATGCATTACATTTAAGAAATAATAATTTCTTATGAAATGTGCATTGAAGAAAAGAAAACAGTTGAAACAGTGAAAGAAATAAGTGTGAAATTTTGCAGAGATGCTTATGAAAGCCAAATTGAGTTTAGAGTAGAGTTTCTCTCGTGTGTTTTACTGAAAAAGAAACAAAGCCAATTTGTAGAGTTATGTTGTATCCCAGTGCAATAAACGAATCGGGGATAAAAAGGGGCACAGAGGTAAGAAAGTTGGAACAGGGGCAGATTAATGGATCATAGATTTAGATCTCTGCCATTGTACCCTTGAGCAAAGTTTATTTTACCTCAATTAACACACATAAAAACAGTAGGGTAGAGAATGACAAATACACAATTGTAAATTTCCACATGCTGAGAAAATTAATTTGGAAAAAACAAATGGGGTCAGGTATTGCCCACAGAGTGATGGATGTGAAATTATGATTATGCATTGTAGATTAATTTTCATGATATAATTGAATTGGGCTTGCACTGCTGTGTGACCTCGATGGGCAGGAAGGTCACGGAGCTGTAATCAACACCGTGTGGATGGTTTGCATAGCTTCGTGTGTACAGTGGAGTATGACAGACAAAACAAAAGGGTACTTCAAGTTTTTACTTTCAGCCATGAGTTATCCTCAAAATGTAATTTCCATAATTTCTATTTGCAATTGAGAAAGGTGTAGACACACGCAGACACACACACACACACACACACAAGCAGACACACAAACACACACACACACACACACAGACACACACGCACACACAATGTCACACACACCTGGTGAAATTAAAATTCACATTCAAATCATTTTTTTTCTGTCCCCTGAAATTTACCGATGCATCAAGATGTTTGAACTTGTGTGAATACCTTAAAAAACTGCCTGTTCATCACTGTATGCATTATTTAGTGTCACTGCTCTTTTTCTCTATGCTTGTGAGTATTTACTCCCCCAATAAGGGTACACATTGAAGTGTTCTTCAGGCTTTACCAAAGAATCTCCAAGTGTTTCAGACTGCGGGACTGAATTACCACGGGCATATGCTGTCCCCATGCTGGCCACGACAGCACACCTTGCACCAGCTAAAGTTGGACTGCGAACATCACAAAGCCATTCAAACCGAGAGAGAGCGATTAGGCAGACAAATTTTCTGTGAAGCAGTCAGAACACTCAGTTCCCCCCCCTCCCTTTCCTGCACACCCGTCACAGGTGTTCCTGTTGATTAAGCAGACCTTTAAGAGCTTTCAATCCAATCACTAATTTCAGAATCCTGAGCAGTGTCACCTGCACCAAGCTTTCGGTAATAAAATGACAGCAAAGCTTTTAAATGATTATGGTGGCAGTGCTCTCAGAAGACTATTCAGTCAGGCAATTTTTGTTTGTGTATTCATTTAAATAGCGAGACGGCAATCCACATGTGTGGGTGTGTGTGTGCGGGTGAGTGTGAGTGTGTGCACGCGCGTGTATGTATGGGTTTGTGCGCGTGTGTGCTTGTCTGTATTTGTGCCCCATTTTTGAAAATATGTATTACATTTAAACTCCTAGAAAATCGTTTCTGGCAGTTTCCATGACAACACGTGGCAATCACATTTTGTGATGTTATTTTTAAAGCCCTACGCTAGTAGTGTGCTTCTAATGCTTCGGCTCTTTTGAACCTGAATCCTGATGAGTGCCATAACACCAGCAGTGGTTTTTATAGACCAAAAGGCTTTTTGAAAGCATTCGTTCAGGGATGAAATTTGAACTGGAAAAGGGGGGTTAAATAACTGAAGAACAAACACACAGACGCACACCACAATAATTAGACAAAACAGAGCAAATGGGTTGTTTCACTCTTGTTTGCAAAGCAATCAGTGAATGAGGTCACTGGGGGGTCAACAGGCAGACAGTTTACACTCCAGAGAAGCAATGGTTCTCAAGCTGTTTTCACTTGCAACAATAGTTTGATATGATGTAGATATTTGATCTACATAATGCTCGTGGGTGAAATGAGATAATTTCCACTCTTGTAAACCAGTGCTGTAGAAATCCTTACTTTATGTGATTTTCTTCAACAACAAAAAAATGAATATGATGATTGAAGAAATACCATCCCCTATTTTCATTTGTTTCCTTCGTAGATGTTATTGATGAGAGATTGGATGCCCTATTTACATTTGATCTGTCCAAAAAGTTCATAGCAACTTTAAATAAGAGAAGCTCACACACAATGTCAGTTTTTAAATCAGGGCCTCAAATTATGTCACCACCACACCAGTCACTTGCTTTTATTTCTTATTCTTCTTGCAATTTTACTTCTTGTTCTTTTTCTCTTATTTTACTCTATTTGTGAGCACTTTCGCCTCACAGCAAGAAGATCCTGGGTTCAAATTCCAGCCTGAGCCTTTCTGTGTGGAGTTTGTATGTTCTCCCAATGTTCATGTGGATTTCCTCCAGGTACTCTGGTTTCCGCCTACTGTCCAAAGACTGGGGAGCACTGGCCAAAAAAGCAACACAGTAACAAAAAAAATACATAAATAAAGACACCAAAGATACACAATAACAACCATGGGTCAACAACAATTAAAATAATTACACACTTCCAACAGTTCTTCCTGAATTCTTAATTTTAATTATTTTGATGGAATTAAGCTCTCAGGACATACTGTTTTCTTCTTTTTTATTTTAAGTTTATTCTAGTACCAAGGAGCCAGGAGCCACCTCAATAAATAAATAAATAAATACATTTCTCATTCTTGGCACATGCAATTTGAGCAAGGATAATAAGAACTCTAAATCAAATGCACAAAGATGATAATGGTAGAATAGCAAGTATAGTTTAGTAAATTAATACATGCTTATTTTTTCGTCTGCGGTTCATCAAGGAAGATAACTTATCATGGAGTAGGCAGTGAAGAGTACAGTTCACAACCTGTTTAAGCTGGTACTGCCTTCCAAGGTTATATGTAGGCATGGCAGATTTCAATTTATATGGGTGAATGCAGAAAAGGGATGTTTCCATATAATGTGAGTTGCCGAGCAGGAAAAAAAAATCGATAAATGTCAAATTTGAACATGCAACCATGTTCCTTGCTGTTTTGTGTTGCATTTTAATGGAAGAATATAAACTCAGAGCCTTTCACTTTTTAAATTTGCAGGTTCTTTTGGTTTAATTGCATCTTCTGCTGTGGCAGGCTTGACTAGTTTAGATGTGAAGTGGAAGCGGAAAAACTCATTTTTCAAAGTCTTTCAAAACATCCTGATGCTTTTTTCTGTAGAGCTACAGGCTTTTCCTGTTTAGCATGTTGCCGTATATGTAAGCAGGCCTACATTATTTCTTTTTTTATTTCTTTTCATTTGCAGGCTACATTTGAAAATATATATCTTTGTGCATGTGGGAATGTTTTTAAATAAAGGTAATCTTTAAATGCAAAGACTTATATTTTTTTCTGATGAGCAAGGTCAGAAATAATTATTTGGGTGTTCAGTAGAGATGATCCAGTTGCTTCAAATACATCCCTCTCTTATCTAATGACTGCAGCTTGTTCGATGAGAATTTCACCCAAAAATGAACAATTAATGGCACCTGATTGTGCAACGCCTTGTAAATTAATATTGTGAAGACAAAATGGAATAAAAAAACTTCATTAACTTTCCAATTTGACAAAAATAAATAAAAATTCATTAAAATGTAATAATTGAATTTAGACAATCCCAGCTATAGAACTTTCCATAAGTCAACACCTCTTTATATTATGTAAGTAATTAATTAAATAAATAAATAAATAAAAGTCTGTTTTGACAACAGATATAACATTGTCTGAAAATCCTATAGATTTTCTTGGCTGCTGCCATTGTTTCAGATATACACTGTGTTCATTTGGAAGAGGTTACCTCTCTAGTTTCTTTCACAGAACTTTCATTACTATGAAGTACAGTTGAGGCCAAAAGTTTACATACACCTAGGCTAAAGATATTCAAACTCAGTTATTCAGAACTCTGCACATTTCGTGTTACCATACATTTATTTTGGCAAGTCAATTAGGGCATCTACTTAATTCACATCAGAGGTAATTTTAAAATAATCGATTAGAGACAGATTTATTTCAGCTTTAATTCACTACATCAGAATTCCAGTGGGTCAAAAGTTTACATGCACTTTGTTAGTATTTGGTGGCATTGCCTTTTATTTGCTTAACTTGAATCAAATGCTTGGGGTAGCCTTCCACGAGGCTCTCACAATACTTTTCCGAAATTTTTGCCCATTCCTCCTGACAGAACTGGTGTAACTCAGTCAGGTTTGTGGGCCTCCTTGTTCATACACACTTTTTCAGTTCAGTCCACAGATTTTCTATGGGATTCAGGTCAGGGCTTTGTGATGGCCACAACAATACTTTCACTTTGTTGTCTTTAAGCCATTTTGTTACAACTTTAGAGGTATGCTTAGGATCATTGTGCTGCTGAAAGACCCAGTTGTGACCAAGTTTTAATTTTCTAGCTGACGTCTTGAGGTGTTGCTTCAGTATTTCTAGATAATCCTCCTTCCTCATGATGCCATCTATTTCCTGAAGTGCACCAGTCCATTTTCCAGCAAAACACCCCCACAACATGATGCTGCCATCCCTATGCTTCACAGTTGGGATGGTGTTTTTCAGAATATTACATTACATTACATTACAGGCATTTAGCAGACGCTCTTATCCAGAGCGACGTACAACAAGTGCATAGGTTTCAAGATGTAGAGGCGCAAAAGAAACACTAGAGTGAAGTAAGGATCGTAGTGCCAGAAGTGACCACATCGATCAGGACTCCAACCCTGTAGAGTAAGCTTGTTCAGCAGCAAGAATCCTACCAAGTACAAAGTACAAACTAGCACTGGAATCACACCTAATCATACAAAAACAATCCTACCAGATACACTAACATAATCAAATTATCCTAGCTAGGTACAATGAGCTGAACTATAGGCTAGGGAGGGGTGGGGAGAGGTGCAGCCTGAAGAGATGAGTCTTCAGTCTGCGTTTGAAAGTGGTGAGATTCTCTGCTGTTCTGACCATCACGGGGAGGTCATTCCACCAGCGAGGGGCCAGGACAGACAGCAGACGGGAGCGGGAAGTGCAGACGCGAAGAGGGGGAGGTGCCAAGCGTCCAGAGGTGGCAGAACGGAGAGGTCTGGCTGGTGTGTAGGGTCTGATGATCCTCTGAATGTACCCTGGTGCTGACCCCTTAGCTGCCTGGTATGCAAGCACCAAGGACTTAAATTTGATGCGAGCCATAACAGGCAGCCAGTGGAGGTCAGTGAGCAGGGGGTGACATGGGAATGTCTGGGGAGGTTGTAGACCAGACGCGCTGCAGCATTCTGGATGAGCTGCAGGGGTCTGATGGCGGATGCTGGCAGACCAGCCAGTAGCGAGTTGCAGTAGTCCAAGCGGGACAGGACCATCGCTTGAACCAGGAGCTGGGTTGCGTAGGTGGTGAGGAAGGGGCGGATTCTCCGGATGTTGTACAGGAAGAACCTGCACGTTCGACTCACCGCCGTGATGTTCTGGGAGAGGGACAGTCTGTTGTCCATCACCACTCCAAGGTTTTTTGCGGTGGGTGATGATGACACCACAGTGTCCCCCAGGGAAATAGAAAAGTCAAGAAGGTTAGAGGATGGAGCAGGGATGAAGATCATCTCCGTCTTGCCTGGGTTCAGCTTAAGATGGTGGTTATCCATCCAGCTCTGGATGTCCCTCAGGCAGGCAGAGATGCGAGCAGAGACCTGAGTGTCAGAGGGCGGGAAGGAGAGAAAGAGTTGGGTGTCATCGGCATAACAATGATAGGACAACCCATGGGCAGAGATTACAGGACCAAGAGATTGGGTGTACAGGGAGAATAGGAGGGGACCAAGGACAGAGCCCTGGGGAACTCCTGTGGCAAGGGGGCGAGGTGCTGATACTGCACCAGCCCAGGCGACTTGGAAGGAGCGACCGGAGAGGTAGGACTCAATCCAGTCAAGTGCTGTGCCACAGATCCCCATAGCTGCCAGGGAGGACAGGAGGATGGGATGGTTGACGGTGTCAAAGGCGGCAGAAAGGTCTAGGAGGATCAGGACAGATGAATGGGAGGCTGCTTGTGCGGCGTGAAGCGACTCATTGACCGAGAGGAGTGCGGTCTCTGTCGAGTGGCCAGGTCTGAAGCCAGACTGGTAGGGGTCTAGGAGGTTGTTCAGGGAGAGAAAAGAGGAGAGTTGATTAGAAGCAGCTCGTTCAATTGTTTTGGATAGGAAAGGGAGAAGGGAGACAGGACGGTAGTTCTGGATGACAGAGGGGTCCAGAGTGGGCTTTTTCAGCAGTGGGGTGACGTGGGCCAGCTTGAAAGAGGAGGGGAAACGTCCAGAAGACAAGGAGGAGTTCACGAGGGAGGTGACATATGGGAGGATGTCAGGTGTGATGGTCTGGAGGAGAGAGGAAGGGATGGGGTCAAGAGCACAGGTGGTGGGGCGGTGGGAGAGTAGGAGCTGGGAAACATCAGAGTCAGTGAGGGGAGAGAAAGTGGAGAAACAAGGGGAGGGAACAGAGCTGGGGGAGTGGGGAAGGGTGGTGGTGGACGTGAAGGAGCTGCGGATGTCTGCAATTTTCTCATCGAAGAAAACTGCAAAGTCATCTGCAGCGAGGGAGGACTGAGGTGGGGAAGGAGTGCTGAGGAGAGAGGAGAAAATGGAGAACAGCTGATGAGGGTTAGAGGCAGATTTATGGATTTTTGTTTGATAATAATTAATTTTGGCAGAGGTTACAGCGGTAGAAAATGTAGCTAGTAGAGACTGGTAGGCAGACAGGTCGGATTGAGCCATGGATTTCCTCCACTTCCTCTCCGCTGCACGTAGAATAAAAGCCTCATCCTTTTTCCTCCATACATACAAGTGTTTGTATTAGCAATACAAAGTGCATTTTATATAGAATCATGCACAAATATGTAAAAATGTCATAAATTTTGAATCATGTCATTTTTAATGACTGGTCTCCTAGAATCCCCCCCCCCCCCCCGCCCCCATACTCCATGCTTATGTGAGTGCGAACACAATAGTTTTCACTTGTATGCAAAACACTCACAAAGGCAGGTGTAAATTACCTGCCTCGTTATTTTCACAAGTCTGCAGTCTGTAAAATGATTTACTCATGAAAATAGTTACAACAGTTTCCATTTCCGTAAATGATCATGACAAATTAAACACTCAAAACGCCTGTTGCACCATGTTAGGTAAATGTGTACGTGTACGCAAGAAAAGGAGAGCAGGCAAAAGTGACATCACCATGAAGGTGGGTGGGGTGGACTGGGGCTTTGGGAGGCCATGGCTGGAGGGGCTAGGTTGCGAGGACAGATTGGATCTGGGCGCATATTTGCATCATCTGCCTGCTTATGCTGTGTGCATTTATGATTGATAATATCATTTCGCAAGGACTGTTCAATTTCCACTTAATGGTGGGCCCGCTTAGTGCAAAACCATTTTTCTTTCTCCCTGCTCCCCTTTCTCTATCTCCCTCTTGCTCTCCCCCTCCCTCTCTCTCTCCCTCTCTCTCCCTGTCGCTCTTCCCCTTCCCCCCTCTCTCTCTCTCTCTCTTACTCTGTATCTCCCTCTCTCCCCCCTCTCTCCCCCTCTCCCCTGCTCTAGAGTGTTAAATGCCCCATTCACTGGCACTTATCATATTCAGGAGCTGGCGGCTATTGAAATGCAGCGCCCCCATTTGTTATCCGGGGCCTGGTTGCGGCCACACATGCCAAAGGCTGTGGGGCTCCCCTCTGCTCCAACTGCAAATGTTCCCCGCTTGTCAGGCAATACAAACACTGATCTGTGGTTTGTTATTGTGTCTGTGGAGAGTAATGACCGGCTGTGGTGCATGGCAGAGCTGTCCAAGGGCTTCTGATCCATTTGGCAAAGCAGGGCTCTTTCAGAAGCATTGCATTACATTACATTGCATTGATTTAGCAGACACTTTTATCCAAAGCGACAAACAAAAGTGCGTACCAAAGGTCATTGGGACAACTACACAGGTTAGATCAAGTGCAATACTTACTTTGTACAGTTAGTACAATTTTGGCAAAGCAGGGGTCTTTCAGGAGTGGTAGGGCTTCCATCCATAGCGCTCATCCTGACTGCCCCTTTGTTTTAATGGCAACATGCTCTGTGAGTTCACTTTTAATCTGTCTGTTTACATTGTTCTGAAGGAGATCTTTTCAAAGATTGAAGAAATGAATGTGAGGAAGGCATCTTCTCTTTGAGGTTCTGTCGGTCAGAAGCAGTGAGATCTGAGTCTAACAAACACACATTATTTAGCTACTGACTTGGATAAAGCTTCAGTAGTTATCCAGCGACTGAAGGTGAGTCACAGAACAAATGTGGGTACTACAGAGGAACTTGAGTCACAGGGCGCCATGCACAAAATTGCTTCACAAACTCAGCGAGCACGCTCACTGGGTGCTATTATTTCTTTCTTATGAATGTTCTGCTGCTGCAGGGTGGCTGACTCTCATCCATGTGCGATTTCCTTCCGTACAGGTTGCGCATTCGATCCGCTCCAATTGCGCGTCTGCTGTGCCCCTTCTCTACATGTTACGCTCTCTTCTACATGTTACCCTCTCATCTATCTGTTACCCTCTCTTCTACCAGTTACCCTCTCTTCTACATGTTACCCTCTCTTCTACCAGTTACCCTCCCTTCTACCAGTTACCCTGTCTTCTACGTTACCCTCTCTTCTACCTGTTACCAGGCCCGGATCGAGACTGC
Source organism: Anguilla rostrata (assembly GCF_018555375.3). Lineage (NCBI taxonomy): Eukaryota > Metazoa > Chordata > Actinopteri > Anguilliformes > Anguillidae > Anguilla > Anguilla rostrata. The sequence goes on along the minus strand of NC_057936.1, from coordinate 45,919,262 downwards.
TCAGATTGGGGGGGCAATTCGAAATTTGGGGTGGGCACCTTTTCACACAGTGGGCTGTACTACAGTGTTGAGCTGTTTTCCTAGTTTTAATGTACGACTGATGTGTCTATTCTTAAACATTACCACTCTACATACAGTCGCACTCAAAATTATTTGCACATTAGGAATAGGCTAAGATTTTAATAGAGAAGTATCAGAGGTGTGAGCACTAGCACTTACTTGAGCCTCAAAATACTGACTTCTGGGGGTAGAACTATTTCGCACATGGACATTTTCATATTTTATGTTTGAACTATTTGTGAACTCTACATTATGTTCTCATAGTCATCTCTCTAATCAGGACTGCGTCTCTGTCAGCCGTGCCAGCAAACTGGCGACAGGGGAAGCAGAAGCATGCATCTAGTTTGGCTGAGTATTCCAACCAGGGCCGTGATCGGCACCAGCTCGGATTAAACGAACGAGACGTCTGACTAAACATTCGTTTAGGAAATACTTTTAGTATTGGTTGGGATGGTGCACTATTATTCAGATCACTTAGATGATTCTCAGCAGCAGGAACTACACCGCTGACTGCACTGTGTTGGTGCGAAGTGGGCAGGGAGGGTGTAACATTACTGCTTGAACTGCTCACTTGATCCGAAGGTGCCGGTCCTGAAGCCTGGGAGTTCGAGCTAACAGCAGCTGTAACTGAATTGCTGGTAGCAAGCTTTGATTTGGCAACCAAAAAGCTTCGCTGTAATTATCAAACTGTAGGGCTCTTATGGATTTAGTCCTTATTTAATTTAATGCTTAAAAGCTTGTCATATTTACACTCTACCTTGGGTTGGTAGCTACCAAGTGCCAGTAGCTAGACTAAAAACAGGAAGTAATTGCTTTGGTATGACTGGAAAATAATAAGAAAATCCATAAAAAGTGAGGCTTGTAAAAAAATCTGTTTCCGAAAGATATAAAGATTTTTTGGATATGGGCTTTTAATATACTGTAAAAGCAGAGATTTGAAGCCGGGCAAATTGGTTGTAGAAATCATCCTTGGTACCGTACAAGAACAATTTTGTATGGCTACTCTAATATGCACTTATGATATGATGCCTGCCAAGTACAGAAGAGATTAGATTTTTACTGAATAGATTTGATTATATTCTTCCACTACAGAAATGCCCACAATGTGGAAAAATAATTTCACTTCCCCATTTACTTACTATTTTCCTTTCTCTGACAGAGCATACTGCCTGCTCAAAGGCATATTAGATTTAAGAAGCAAATAAATGGAAAAACGAATGATACCTACGAACAACAGGAAATTGGTTCCTTATCTGTAAGTTCTTTGGCTGCGTGCACACATCACGTTTAACACTATAGCCTGCTGTATCCTAAACTGTACATGGAAAGTAGCATATTGCATACGCTGTATCAGTCCAGAGTTATACGTATTTGATAAATGTACAGTATGTATGTGTAGTATGCGTGAATTAGGCAAGCATCATATGAACATTCTGGCGACAATGTCACACCCAGTAGCTGGCATTTTCTGGCCGTACTGATAAATTGCTGCTGATGTCTACCTGTTTTACATTATTTCTTCACATAGACAAACTGCAAGCACCATTCATGATAGAAGTAGATGAGCACAGATGTAACTTATGCAGGATAATGGAACAAATCTTATTTGTATATGAAAATATTTAAACTTGCTGTATGCATTTTTAAGCATACAGTCTAGAGAGCTACCGAGCCTCTTTAGCTTTTACTGTGAGTCTGGCTGGTAATAATAAATAATGAATAAGAGGTTCAGATGACTGATTAGTTCAGATGACTGATCAGGGTACTTTTTGAGCTCAACACTTCACTTAAATAACAGCATCAGCAGAGTATAACTTTTCTGGGAGTGTATTTCACATTGTCATTTTGGCCGTAATCTCATTTTACTGGCTGAAAGACTGTTTGCATAAAGCTATTATCATTCGATACTGAGTCAATCTTGACAGAATTGTGTGAATAATATTTAGTCCCACCTAAAATGAAATCTTTATCCAATGCAATGCATAAAACTTTCTTGACAGAGAAAACATGTAAAATTGGAATGAGCAACGGTTGTAATTGTTACTTGGTACTTTCAGTCGGTATTATAAACGGGTTGTCAAATTTGAATGGGCCCTCAATAGCTGTGACTTATCCTTTATTATGTTCTTCATCTGTTTCACTATCACAGGCAGTTATTGCCCTTAGAATCTCAATATCCTTGATACTAGCAGTTACAGTGAAACAAGTAAAGACGAGACACAGGTATCCTGGAAGTAGATCCAGCCTCAGTACAAGTGCTGTTACGGTCTCCTTGGGCAACATAATCAGAATATTTGCCTAAAAAAACTACACAATGGCATACCACAGACTTTCACTAATTTAAAATGCAGAAGGGTCACATGTGTATCATAGTCATGATCGCCAAGAGAATGAAGCACAGTGCAACTAGGAAGCATGGCATGTTCGTGTCAAATAGAAAGCTGAAAGCGCAAGCTGTTTCTGAATGTTTAACTGTGCCATTGCTCGATAAACTTCATCTGAAGATTATGAATCAAAATAAAATGCGTGTGTTTAACCCCTTCTGTAGTGCCCTCATTTTTAACACAAGCCTGAAAATGACATACCCAAAATAAAATGGCTATGGCTGTTGAACCCTTTTGATTACAGGTATAATTCTGGTCTCTTCTGAACGTTTGTTTTCAGAATTACTCTAAACAGTACTGAAAAAAGTAACAGAAGCACATACACTCTAGAAGTAGAGGTGTTTTTCTCACCCATAAGATTATTATAATTTTTTTAATACAGATGCTTGTGACTGTGCCAGATCACCTTAGAAACACAATGAAGCCACAACACTGGGCAAATCCTGGTTCTAATTTGATGGCAATACCTCCAAAAATGAGTATTCTAAAAAGGCAATTTCGAGACTCTTAAAGGACAATTGGTAACCAAAAGAAATGATGGGCCTTTATAGGTGTAAAATACTGTATATTGTATCATATATGCTCATGGAAGAAGTGTGCTAAAATGAGCTCCCTTTCCCCCGGCCTCTCCCTCTCCTCTCCCCCTCCACCTCCCTGTCTTTGCTCTCCCCTTGCCTCCTCTGACAGCATGTCTTTACTAATACATTGGTTGAGGTCCATTGGTTGACGTTTTAGTCAAATATTGTGGTTTGTGTATGCAGGAGAAACAATGTTTGTCCTTTTATTTTATGCAAGCCTAACACCATATACGTAATGTAATTTCATTGGCTAAAATGCTTCTGAGTTGTCACTATAATAGCTACCCATTGACTGGCTGTGTACTCCATGTCAAGTCTTTGCTATCACATGGCAGGTCATATTGTTAATATCAAAGGTGGGCTCATGTTGTTTAAAAGAGTATATATTAGCCGGATAAAATTTTGCATAGCACTGTTGAGGCGTATGTCACATGAAGAGAGACAACAATGATAATTCCTCCAGAGAACTGCAAAGTAAACAATTGACATTCTATTAATGTTTCTCTGAGTTAGCCCATTTTGGTACTAAAAACTACTGTGGATTTTGTTTGCTGGACCCTTGCCATGATAATAATAACAAATTTATTGTGATTCATGTCGTCTGTGGATTTCCAAAATGCCTCCCCACATTTTACAAAATGGAAGCGTTGTCGCTGAAACAATGGCAACGTGAAATAGTTTATAGAAATTGAACCGTGAATTTTAACACTTTGGCATATTATTTTCCAGATTGAATTAAAATTTCACCGTAAAAAAGGGGAAGAATGCAAATGAACATACACTGGCCTGAATACAGGCTGGTGGATCTTAAGGGGTAAAAACATATATTTAAAAAATATTAACTTGTTGGTATTTTATCATACATGATCATTTTATTACCCACAGGCCTGCATATGATAGGGTCTCCAGGTCACCACTGTGAAAGAGTTTATCTACCTGGTTATATACAGGTCACTTCAGAATAGTGTTCATAATAAGAAGGCGTTCAATTGTGTGGGTCTGAATGTGCACTCTACACATACCTGCGTGCCTGTAACATGTACATTTGGAGGGTGGAAGAGCCTGAAAGGAAGTGGTTTATTCATTGAGTCAGATTTTGAAATTCATGCGTAATGCTAAGCAATGTACGCCTCCCTCCTCGGACCCCCCCCAAACACACACACATTTTTTTTTGCACCAAAGCCCCAGGGGTTGGGAGCTGCAATCACTTCTCAAGGTTGTTTCTCAGACAACTTAAATAGGCCATTACTGCCATCATTTCCACCATTCAGAAAGATCCTTGTGAGAGAGGCCAAGGTTGGCAAATGCAGTAGTGTATTCATATCATTGTTTTGCTTGCATTTGATTTTTTTTTTTGTTCTACGTATGGCATTTGTCCCTCTCTTCCGTACAGTGTGGGTGCCTTTGATTGGATAGGGGCAGAGCAGCAGACATGTGGGTGCACTTGCATCGATCGCATCACACCTTAAGCTATCACTTTAATAATTTCAATCTATATGTGTGTGTGTGTGCATATATACATACATACACAATACAGGCCAAAAGTATTTGGCCATCTGGGCTTTAAAAAAAACAAAACTAGGTAGACTAGAATTTATTTAATTTATGTCCATTTATTGGCCAGTAATACAAGTAAAATACGCACTAAAGCTGCAAGAAATAGGTACTACATTTGCAAGAAATATGGCAAAGAAGGAGGAGTTAGGTGTTAGATGTGACAAGTAAACATTGTGGCAAGAAGGTTATTCCCAGTGAGAAATTGCATAGAAGCTTAAGATTTCCAGGTTCAGTATTCAGCACACACTCAGAAAGGTCCAGCTGATGGGCAGTAATGTTAGCGGGAACTTGGAAGAAGAAGGATAACATCAGAGGTTGAAGAAAAATATTTGTGTCTGGCAAAAGATACTGTGATAAAACTGCACTGCAACTACAAGAAGAACACAATGCAGCTAGAGAGAAACCAGTTTCACTGACGAGAGTGAAGCAGCAAATATGATCTGCGGATCTTAAAGGTTGTGTTTCTGTGCCTTTTCCTAATCTTTCTTGGTCCAGTGTTCATGGTGCTTGGCTAACTGGAGTTTTTTCTTCTTGTTAACAGCACGTAGCAAAGGCTTTTTGCAGACACACAACCTTTTAGACCAGCAGATTGTATATATTCTCATCAATCTACACACCCCATAATGAAAAAGTGAAAACAGGCTTTTAGAAATCTTTTGCAAATTTATTAAAAATAAAAAACTGAAATATCACTTTTACATACAGTAATGATTCAGACCCTTTGCTATGGCAATCCAAATTGAGCTCAGGTGCATCCTGTTTCCATTGATCATACTTGAGATGTTTCCACAACTTGATTGGCATCTACCTGTGGTAAATTCAATTGATTGGACATGATTTGGAAAGGCACACACCTGGAAATTGATGAAATTTGATTAAATAAAAAAAAAGAATTTAAACCAATTCATAATAAGGCTGTAACATAACAAAATGTGGGTAAAGTGAAGGGGCCTGAATACTTTTAGAAGGCACTGTAATCTGAAATAAAGTTTTCATACTGTATGTACATAGGGTTGTAGTATAATGGTTATGGGACTGAGCTTGTAGATTAAAGGTTGTGGATTTCATTTCCGACTGGGGTGGTGCCATTGCACCCTTGTGCAATATTCTTTACCTGAATTGCTTCAGAAATTTTTTTAATCCAGCCGTATAAATGGATTATGTGAAAATCTATGTAAATCACTCTGGATTAGTGTCTGCTAAATGCAGCAATGTAACGTAAAATGTACGTGTTTACCTATCTTGAGCTCTAGTAGTGTTTGCTTTCCATGTTATACACACTGTTTGTCTAAACTGCTTTGGCTGAAAGCATCTATCACGTCTGAATTTTTAATAGCATACAGTATGTGCTGCTGTACTTCTACAGGCATCGTTGGATCTACAAGCCAATCATTGCAGTGCCCGCCGATACAATGTAACTTAACAATACACAAATATTAAAATATGCAATCCATAGAAAACCATAATGACAAAATCATTTTATGAAGCTATAGGCAGCATTTTGTTACAATCTAGATTTGTGTTTGTTTCTTTTAATTGTTGAATTGGCTATTTAAATTTAAGCACAGTCCATGATGTTCTGAATTATAGTTGTCCTACCTCGTGGGAATCAGCAGAAATGAGGTAAAGAACAGATTCTTAACTAGTATTTTAATTAAATTCTTCCGCGGATGGAAATGGAACAGCGACATCCCAACTTCGCTCTGATTGTGATTCATGTCTAGAGGCCTGGGCTAGCAATGTAGATGGTGAATTTGTTATTATGAGCTACCCTACAGCAATAAGTTACCACGTAGTTAACTTTGGTGAGATTTAAAATAATATATACAAGCCCCCATATAAATCACAAAACCCACAAATTAGATAAACAATAAATAGGTTTAGAAGAAATAGTTTTACTCCACGTAGCCTTCGTTACCAATGAACAAAATACTTTCTAATACACATACATCTACATGCATTCACAGAAATAAAAGAATGCACAAATGGCCATTAAAATAAACCCGTTAGCACGCTTCTCCATGGTGTTGGAGCACCTGCGGTGAGCGTACTCACGGATTCCCTCAGTTCTGCAGAGAACCATTATAGATTTCACCACTGAGACGATGTCATAAAAGTTTTTTCCCGACCGTGAAGAATGCCTTACTTGTTGAAAGGCTGCCATGCAAGGTACCAATCAGCTCGTTGGGAGCAATTAGGGGTTAGGTGTCTTGCTCAGGGACACTTCGACACGCCCAGGGCGAGGGACCAAACCGTCAACCCTCCGACTGCCAGACAACCGCTCTTACCTCCTGAGCTGTCGCCCCCTAGTAGTAAGACACTAGGGCTCAGTGAATCTTTAAGTTACTTCTGAGTTTTATAAACTAAAATGTGAGCCAGTTAAATCACAAAGTGTCAAAATCAGACTGGTTGGCCTGTATTTAAAGTTAACGTGTAGCCTACAGTTTTTAAAATTTATTTTATTAAGGGGGTGGTTTTATGGTTTTAAACACTCCGCGCTATGATGGCATTATAAACAGACTGACGCGTGTTTTCATATTTTTGTGCATGGTAGGTTTGATCTAAAATTCAGTTATGGAATATAGGGCTTTTTCCAAAGATAGTATTTCTCAATGTAATCGTGTCGCCGTGTTAACACATGTCTACGATTAAAAATCTTAGGATAGTGCTTCTGATATTGCTTGTGTCGAAAGTGCTGCGACAGAAACAACGATAGATTTACCCAATAGCCACATCTGTTCAAAATGTAAACAAGAAAGGCATTCTTCACCAACGGAAAAATTATCTGACAACGATCCTTTGAGAAATGCCTGAGTCGATAATACCCGTAGATTCTCTCCACAGTTTGAGCACAGTCTGTCCTCGGGATTGTAAAAATTCAGCTGCGTACGTACGTGATCACAACTAATTAACCAATAGGAATCCAGAAAACAAGCATGACTGTTAGGTATCAAAAGTTCAATTCAAAAAAAAAAAAAAAACACTCTGGAGACAAACTTTTAACCCTGTGTGTTCCTAACCAATTCTAACCAGTTTCTACGTGGGTTACATAGTCTTTAATTACTTACACCTTATCGGGACTGGAGAGGTTTGAGTTTACAATGATGGCAGTTAAAGCCAAGAAATGACACAGGCATGTCCTCAGAAGGAACCAATACCTTAAGCATGTTTTTCAGATTTTCTCATGTAGTGTTAGATTCATTCCTTACCAGGAGCTGCAGTGTTAGCATGCTTGTGAGCAAAGATTATAAGACACATTTTTCCCCCTCAGAGGCTAATGTGGTATTATGCACATTGTTTTAACATGTGGGTGTACAAATAGAGAGCGCCTAAAGATGAGCTTCAAATTCTACCCATTAGAAGGAGCCATTAATGTCCATTGACTTTATATATTTTTATAAAATAATTGGCAGAAATATATTATTCATACTAAGGCTGAATGATTAAAAGCACATCAAAGACATGTAATAAAGAAACCACAAGAACATACCATAGTCTGCTGCATCTTATTGCTTTGGTAAGTAATTCTTGTCAAACAAAACTGCATTCACCTCAAGTTTCTTTTTCTACAGAACTTTCAAATATACTTGGCTAATTAGTGGTATGATTCATGTTATAATGATGGCTAATGGTGAACTGGCCTTTAGCAGATTAGACGGGCAGGAATAATCAATGGGCCTACTCTTCAGTTTCTACAGTTCTGTAGTCAAGGGCTTATAATGTTATCATCATGGCCATGCATTTTTAGCCCATTCTTTATACCAAAACTGAATTTTCTTGACCCAGGCTTCTCGTCCTGTTGCCAATAATTGAGAATTCATTCAAAATAATCAATTTTCTGATTACCTAGACCATCTCAATTAATGCGGCCATAAAACATTAATGTTTTTAGTTCATTCTTAAAATGAAAAAAAAAAACATACGCTACCATTCAGCGTATAAAATTTGCCCAGTGAACTTTGACCAAGTGTCTTAGTTATTTTAAGTGGTTTTCCATCCCAAATGGATACATTGTTAAATGTAAACAGACAAACAACAATGATCTGTACAGCAAAGGTGATTGACAGGTCACTAGTTGCTTTCATTGAGTTGTTCATTTTCTTAATCTAGTTATTTTTGTCATTGTTTTTGTAACCCTCTACAATTGGCTGCTCTTAATTGATTTTACAGCTGTATCACAGAGGGTAATTTCTTATATATTCAGCAAGCAGTTTGGAAACTACTAAAGTAATCCAAAAAGATTTCAACAGAATCCAGAAGTGGGTGGAAACCTGGTAAATGAGATTCAGTATAGCTAAATGTAAACTTCTATATGTGGGTCATAAAAACAAGGCAGTACTACTTTATGGAAGGAACAAAATTGGAATGCGCTTTATTTGAAAACTTGAGAGTGATAGTTGATCCAAGCCTTTCAGGTTCTGGACTAGGCACTGCGCTGTAATAGTAAAAAAAGGCCAACAGGATGCTGGGATATATGGCCAAATGTGTTGAGTATAGATCCAAGGAAGTTATGCTTATCTTATACAATATCTTTGTCAGACCACACTTAGGGTTCTGTGTGCAGTTCTGGGGACTGTTCTACAAGAAAGATATTGAGGGTCTGGAAAAGATTTGAAGAAGGGCAACCAAATTGGTTCCTGGAATGAAAGATAAAAATGGGGAAAAGACTTAAGATGCTTAATCTCTTCAAGCTTAGTAAAAGGGGACTTAGGGGCAATTTGATTGAGGTTTTAAAATTCATTAAAGTGATTAAACAAAGTGAACTACAAGAGATTCTACAGGTGGAGCTTTGTTAGTTCAACGAGGGGGCATAAATGGAAATTAGCGAAAAGGTAAATCCCACAGAGAAGTATTTTTTTCACACAGAGAGTAGTCACTGTATGGAAAAGCATGAAGTTTGTATAAAACGTATGCATATGAGATGCTCTGAGATGCAGGAACTGGGTGGTTAAACAGTACTTTACCCAGATCGTGAGTAACCATTCAAATTCAGCATGCAGTGTGCTGCCTGCAACTTTAATCACGGACAGGGTCACAGCTATACTGTGTAACTGCAGTGCCTGTCAGAGGGGGAATAATAGCCAGGCCTGTGCTCACCCCTCTGTGTGTCCACTGTGTACGGGCTGCCTCAGTTGCTACAGTGCTTTATTTCTGCCATTCTCCCAGAGTTCCCAGTCAGGTTAGTGGCGCTCTGTCAGTGTCAGATGACGAGGGGCCCGTCTGCCTCGCCGCCGCGCGTCACCCGAGTTCAAGAGGGGAGCGACCGCTCGTTAGGCGCCTTCTGCCCGCGGGCTCGATGGGCGCGGCGAGAGAGCGCGGCGCGGTTTTATCGTTTCTCCCTCGCCTTCCCTTTCCCTCTCATCGCCTGCCTTTCATGGAGCTTTTTAGCGTCCCCGGGGCTGCGCGTCTCATCACAAGAGACGGGCCAGGTGCTGAGCCGCCCCGCTGCCTCGCCCAGCCGTGCGTGACTGCGGTCACGTCAACCCCCGCCGTGACATCGCCCCGCTCCGTACCTGGCTTTCCCCAGAGGCGTGCTTCTGGACGTGGGGGACGGGGGGGCGGGGACTCAAAATGTGCGCCGGGACGCAAACTCGGCCAGAGGCTGGCCTCGCTGCATCGAACCCGCGCCAGCCCGGCAGGAGGTGCCACTCACGCACCAGGCCTTTAATTGGTCGGCCTTTCGACAGCTGAGACCCTTGAAGGTACGCCCATCGCAACATTCTGGAGAATTAAGCGGAATTCTTTTGGCTTCGTCGTGCCTGCAGACTACAGGAACACGTAACAGTACAACCGGCTGCGGAAAACCCGAACTTGCCGTGGTCAGCCAGCCGCAAGAACTGCTAATGTCCTCCTCTATATTTTATCCACTCGTGCCCTCTCTCGCACAGTGCATTTTATTGCTTCGCGATTGAAACAGCGGGCAGTGTTAACTTGAACATGCAGAGTGAAAGCTATGAATGCTCGCACCTATAAAATTAATGTTCTTTGACATCAGCACGTGCATATATTCCTTGATAACTGCTTTGGCTTGCTGTGATGCTCCCAAAATGAAAATAAATACTCGCAACAATCATTCTCAAAAATGCTGAGCTGCTACTCTACTTTTTCCCCTTCATTAGACTGGTGAAACTGAAAAATATTGAAAATAGAGAAAAAAAAGAAGGCAAACCTGATTTGAGGGGCCTGGTCTTTCAATTTCCTTCACCCATCACTTGTTTGTTTTTAAAGCAGCAACTCTGCTACCTGCAGCAATGACACCATTGGTTACATCACAAAGTAAATAATCTATGCCTGCTGTATGCACTTCTTGGGGGAGGGGCTTAATTACAGTTTTAAAGCAGCTCACACTCACTTTGAGAGAATTTCAATGCGACTGTTATACAAGCGAAAGATGATTGGGAGAGGAACGTGACAGAAAAGCAGGATGTACGAGAGGATAAACCAGAACAAAGCAACAGACAAAAGCAGAAAATGGAGAGTGAAAATGTTAAACAAAGAAAGAAAACAAGAAAAGTAAAAAAAATAGAACCTGGTTGAGATGTGCCTGTCAACACCTTTTTTCCTGTCTCTTGTGAGCAATCAATAGTTATTATCTGGTGAGTGTGTGCAGTCAGTTCCAACTCTGAGCAAATGACACTTTTTCATTAAGGCTGACAATAGCCCAAACAAAACTGCCCATTTCCTTGTCTTGAAACAAACAGAGTGGCAGTAATGGACTGGAATAAAAGACAGATGATGGAAAATAGGGTTTCAGTATTAATGGGGTATCTAATCACTCATATGGCGATAGTCATGGATTTCTTTCTGCACTTTTTTATTTCTTTGAACCTTTTTCTTCTTTCTAGACATTGCACTTTTGACATTTATTGAATAAACTCAGGAATAAACTGGCTGAAGTTTTCCTTTTTCTATGAGTTATTTTGCTTTGCTATGCTTGTTGCTTCAGAAAATAAATAAATGATGAAGATGCAATGAAGTGGAAAGCAGAATGGATGGTGGAGAGAAGAAAAAGCAATTTAAGAGAAGTGTGAATACAGGGTGCACAGGGACGTAATGGCTTTCACTGTGAAGCGTAACCAATGCATTACAAAACGCATTACCAGTTCCTCGTAGAAAAAGTCAAGTGCCAGCATTTTAGGCTCTTTTAAGTGGTTTTCATATGCAAAAACATTGAAAGTGATTCAGAAACCCATGGCCTTTCATATATGCACTGTGGCTCCGGTATATTGTTGAATTGAAGATTGCAATGAGGAGACAGCTGTTTGAGCTCTTACCAAAGGAAAGACTGGGGCTGGTAATGGCAGATTTGTGAAAAGTGATGAAAGGAATGATATATATGGATACATGTGACCTCTGGAAAAGAAGTTTAACACAAGGCCGGACACTTAGAGTGTTGAAGGAGCCAATTCTGTGTGAGCAAAGTGTGCTGTACTTAGTCATAACCAGAGAGAGGTTAATGGCAAAAGCATATCAAACAGTCAAGAAAACACATCTGAAATAATCAACCTGGATTTGTAACAGGAATCAACGCTTACACAAGCCTGTTCCTTTGGTGCTCATCATGCATGTCATTCTTGCATGCCGTTGTCACTGATACTTTGCATCACGACAACAAGGGGCAGTAGCTGAACATCTGAACCCTAATGAGGACGAGGCTCTTTCCCTTTGAATGTCCTTCTCTTTGAGAGAGCTGTCACTGTGTGTGAAGCCTCTTGCCCAAATGAAAGCTTCAGTTAGTGCTGCTTGATGTGTGAGAGATGCATTAATATTCAGATTTTTTGGAGGTAATTCCTCTTTGATGAACAAAAAAGCTGTTCAGACTGAATGAATTATTCCACATCACCTTCATGGTTTTGTCTCTTCGGTTAGCCGCGGTACTGAGGAGTTCAGTGAGTGTCACTGCTCCTGTGTTCTCGCTGATGTGATGTGGACTCAGACATCGCTCTAAAAATTGTGGCTGGCCCCTCTACCTCTGATCATGGCTAAAGTGTGAAATAATTACTGCGTGCAGGTACAGAACAGAATGGTTTTCTGATTGCACACGCTCTAGTGATTGAGTTAACATTCATTATTGTCACCACCTTGAATTGCTGTGTTTTCTTTGTACTTTTAGCCATGTTTTATATTGATCCTTAATACCTGGAAGGTAATCAATAACACTTAAATTCATATAGCGTCGTCCCCGAACCAGCTCTTCTTCCCTCTGTACTTTATTTTGCTGTTGATAAATTAGTTTCCTAATTTCCTCCATGTTTTTGTGCATTCTGGTGCCTCCTCAAATCTTTTTACACAGTGGAAATCAAAGACAATTTTTTACCATTTTATCACAAAGGAAAAAAAATTCTCAGTCAGACAAAGCTGCAGATCTATGCATTATACTAAGCTTGTAGTGCTTTACTTACTGTGCTGGGACAGAAATGTCTATGTCTCTGTTTTTGGATATAACAGAAGGAAAGGAGATACCTGTGCTTAAAATAGCACTGAAACATAATGGACGCTTATTAAAGTATTTTTGAAAAGATCAGCTGAGAGTGTGTGATTCTGGGAGGGGCATTGCAGGAGCACAAAAGGCTATTTCTCCATTTTGGCTTAATCTTTCCGCAGCCTGTAAAATTTTGGATGGTCTTCAGCACCATGGACAGCGTTTCTGTACCACACAGCCAAGACAGCAGCCTTTCAACAATGACTTCTGTCATAGCCTTTGTAAAAAAATTGCTCAAATTCAGAAATGTCTGATTAATTTAATGGTTCACCACATTCACAGTTTCTCTTCAAGTGCATCTCTACATGGTTCCTGGTACAAACTGTTTTTCCAACCAGAATTTTGCGGTTGAGCAGTTGAGTTTAACGTTAACGTATAAATCAACTCATTTTTTTTAACAGTCAGCCTGATAACTTTCTGCATAGATGAAATCTGGCATTGCAACCAATATTATTTTTTTTTGCGGAATGTTTTTGTTTAATCCCACGTGCTTAGTTCCGAGTCCAGTGCAACAGAAAAGGTGTGTTCTTTCATGCTCTTTCTGATGAGTTACAGTACATTCAATTTTAGTCATTTACCAGATGTTCTTTTTCAGAGCTATTTGCACTGCTTGCATCCTTTGCATACGATCCATTTACACTGTAGGATATTGACTGAAGCAAATCAGGTTAAACACCTTACTCAAGGGAACAACATGCAATATCCTGCTTGGGAATGGAACCTGTAACCTTGGTAACTTGCTATATACATCATGGCTTTAGGTGATCTCCTAAGGATATCATGAACAGTGCTAGTGTTATGAGTTTAAAAAAAATAGCTTATAATTCACTTTGTCTTAATATAATTTAATGCTTACATTTCCCACTGTCTTTCAATGCTTTTACTTAGAGGTGCATGTACACAATCTGATATACTGCATGTTTTGTGTTATATTTATGACTGAATGCATGTTCACAGCACTTTTAAATACACCATTCATGAATTCATGAACAAGAAATATTTATTTGTTACTCACAGTAGACTCCCTCAGTCATCAGTGACTTGCTTGGCTACCGATTTTGCTTCCACACAAAGCTGTATACAAGGCAAAATAAACGTGGTGGTCAAGTTGGCACACTTGTGGACACATTCTCTGTGGCACAGCTGATGTTGGTTGGTAAGGAGCCCAGGTGTTGCTCGTAGCCTTTGCCATGTCCAAAGGTGCCACCGGCAGTGAGATCGACATGGCTTCTGGTTCACCATAAACCCTTCTTTCATCTTCCCAGCCTCTGAGGATTTGTGGAGCCAATATTGGGATTTTTTTCATTTTTTGATTGGACACTTTGTTGAATGCCTGTTTTGTTATATTACTTCCAAAAGGATATGGAATCTCAACCTGTCTCCACAGCTAAAGTAAATGAACCAGAATCCATGTTGCAGAGAAAACAGCGCCGGAGCTGTCTCAAATGGTCCACTAGTTCACAATATATTGGACTAAATAGGGGATCAGTGGCTTATCTGAGACAGAGCCTGAGTCTCACATCAGTTCCATCTCGATGCCTGACATGGCTTGTGTGTCTGTTGGGACTCCATCATTCAGTTGAGGCTGAATGGAGAGGCAGCCTCTGCCCAGGTTGGCTTTGTCTGGGTGAATTTAGGTAGCAGGTGGCCCGTCACTAGATCACTTTGCTCTGCGCCTGCAGGGCTGCTGGACCCAGAACTGGGGTCTGCAACACTGACAGGATGGCCAGAGACCCCGGGAGCCAGTAACTCGGCCGAGGCCCTATTTTTCCATGGCTGCAGCTCAGAGGGCCTCGGCAGGCTGGGAGTTTGGGAGACACATTCCGTTCGATTCCCTGCACTTTCCTGCGGCTTAACTAGTGAGCCTGGTTATGGTTATACACTTTGTTGTACGTCGCTCTGGATAAATGCCTTTAATGTAATGTAATGTAATGAGCCTGCAGAGCTCACCGGTGCCAGCAGAAAGGTATAGTTCAAATTGTCAAAGGTTTTGTTTTGTTTTCCAAAGTACAGTATTATTTTATTTTTGAGATAGAGAGAGAGATAGAGATAGAGATACAGATATCAACATCTCATGGACAAGAGAGATCTCGAGTGATTGTTTCGTTTGTCAGCCAGTGTTAAATATCTAGCATGGATGGACAAGCGCAGTAGCCATTGTACCAGTGAGAAAGTTTCTGGATCAAAGTTAAACAGTTGGTTACTACTTCCTCCATAATATATGACAGTTATGGACCAGGTGCTCAAACCTTTGACAATACTATTTGGGTTCATTATCATTGTATATCTCTTGGTTAATTTAAACTTATTGTCTTGCACTGTCTTTGAGAACTGTTTTGCTCACTCGAGCAATCATAACTGACAATACCAAAAAACCTCTGGAGATTCTTGTCCTGTGAACAGAAACTCATTACTTTTCTAATCGCCCTCACAGTGGAATTAAAAATGAAGGACATGAGTCAAGGAACAGTCAGCAGAGAAAGAAGTGTAGCTTTTGGATTTTGGGGTTGAAAGGTTTAGCTTTGCACAAGAGAAGTCTCTTAGGGCCACGCGACAGAGAAATGTAGCTTGGAATAATTATGAGAATCACTCAAATCACTCAAGTCAACAGAGAACTACAGAGAGACCAATCTGGGGAGCGCAAATGGGCTGATGACCGGAGAAAGTAGGAATGATGACGCAAGAATGCTTTAAAAAAGCACAGAACGGAGAATAAAGTAGAAATTTTCTCATAAAATTTTGTCAAGCCGCATTTACCGCACGAGTGCTTAAAAACGGCTGTTATCGGAAGGTGTTTTAGATGCACTTTGCGTTCACTCAGTCAGCCAACTACTGCTTAATAATGCAAGAGGGTATACGGTGTACTGTGCCAACAGGAAATATACTGCATGGTAGTAAATGTGATGGTTTCTCTATGGCTATCATATTAACAGATTACATGGAAAAAACAGTGGTTGTTTTTATGCATCTTGAGTTGTACGTGGTTTTTTTGAGGAAATAATGTGAGCAATTACAGTAGCTTATCAATTCATATGAGTGCTTTTAATTGTAGTATAGTGAAGCAGCGTAAAGAAAAATCTTAAGGACACAGATTGGATTGTTGGATATTGCTAATGTTACATCGGGCATGGGTCATAATCTGAATTTAATAAATGCTGTTCATGGATTATGTATTAAATGGAAGCTGTACAACCTCCTTGTGTAAGAGCACAATCTTGAGCAAAGAAATTTTACCTAATGCACTATGCACATGCCTTATAACGGGTTCAGGGTTCATAAAGTACATGTAAACTGTTGACAGACACAGTTTATATTTGGTGTTCTGGAATATTTAGAGGATTGGCGGCCTGTCCAGGGTGCATTCCTGCCTCTCACCCAATGCACTCTGGGATAGGCTCCAGCACCCCTGGTAGCCCTGTCCAGGATAAGCACGTATAGATAATGGACGGATGGATGGTATATTTAGGTATGAACAACAAAAAAAAAAAAACAGCAGCAGCAGCGACGCGATGCAGTGGAACAGACAGACGGTTTCCTCATGGACTAACTGTCAGCAAGGCGCCGGCAGAATAAACGGTAGGGCTGAAGGGTGTTGGACTGGTTTGATGCCATGCAGTGTTTCATGTATTTCACATGTATTTCATGTATTTCCCATGATCAAGGAGGCTTGATAACACAAGGTCGCTGATTTGTTCAAGACGGAATTATCATAACCGAGCCTGCCCAGGGGGCTCTCCGCTGTGCTGTTTGGATTGCCATTGGCTCTGGGCCGGGGTGTGGGCAATGCTGCCACACCCCTGCCAGTTAACCTGAGCATGCTCAGTAGGTCCTTTGCTGTCCTGCCTTGTACACAGCATGTAACCTCTATAAATAACGTCCGTCCCAGCGGCTCCCAAACTGTTGATTGCGAGACATGCAAAAAAATAACTTTCTTCATATAATTAATTTCCCTTGATGCTCAGAGTAGTGAGACTGAAAATCTCACTTGTCACATGCATTACACTAGCTATAGTGTTCATCTGCATGTGTCCAGTTTGTTTTGACAGGGTTTTTTTTAATTTATTTTTTTTAAAAGGTTTTTTTTTAATCATATGTTGGCCAACATTTTAATGAAGGGCAGGTCAATTGCATTAACTGTTAAGTGGAAGATGGGCACAGAAAGATTGGGAAGCCCTGGTATAGTGCCTGGGACAGGTATTAACCGACAATTACAGCAGTCTTTCCAACCCCCTCAAGCAGGGGCCATCTGATGATGGCAGAGCACACCAGACCTGGGTCAAGTACGAATTTGTTTTGGATTCAAATACTTTTCTGTGCTCTATTGATCTTGCCTGGGGTAATTGAGCCTGCCAATATGACCAGAAGGAAAGGTTTTCACTTTTTGAGAGCATTCCATTGGTTCCAATTACCCCAGACAAGATCAGTAAAGCATAGAAAAAAACAAATACATATTTGACCAAGGTCTGGCGCACACATATTCTTAGCATGCTCAGTCATGACAAAGTGACAATGACTGCATATAGGATCACACACTTACCACCTTCAATCAGCTTATGGAACTTCTCATGTGGCCAAGGAGAAGATTGAATGGTGGATTGCAGTTTTCTTTACTATACAAAAAATGCACTGTCAATCATAGCTTTTTAAAAACAGTGCATACGTCACCATTGGTACAGTTGTCTACAAGCTGTGGTTAGTAAGAGGTGATTGCTGACTATATTCTTTAACCTGAGTTCAGATGTGCCAGTTGGTGCTGCATTGGGGAATGTTTCACACAATGGCAGGGCCATTTTCAGCTGCGAAAGGCTCTTCTCATCTCCGAGTGAATTTGATTTACCCCACTCCCTGAAACCAACCCTTCAAACAGGCACAACTGATTCAACTCTACACTTGAGGATGAGACCACAGCCAGCCCATGCTGGTGTTGCTTTTGTTAAAAGCAGTTCTTTCTTTTGAATAGCTCCTAATGTCATTTTTGACAGGTCATTTACATCTCTCATTTGCATTCTCTCTGTATCTTCTATCAGTGGCTTAATTTCAGGTTATGCTGTTGTAAAGCAGACCAATTGTTTCACCCTGCAATTAATACTTTCAGTTTGAGTGGTTTTTCTTGACTTTATTTGTGCTTGCTGTGCAGCGAAAGGCATTAGGATTTGTCGGTTCCTGACATCATGAACGTGATTTTTGTCAATAACAATGCCAACAAGATATCAAGCACTGTGTGCACAGGGAGCACTACATTACCAGAAGCAAATGCAAATCCTTCTCTTTGCCCACTTCTGTAGGTCCCTCAAGCACATCCTCAGGCATTTTACAACAATACTGCCTTGTTTATTTTGATTGACAACTTCAATAACTGACTCCCAAAGCTCCAAAATATTTCCAAAATCTACAAGCTTGTTGGAGGTTAGTTAGTTATGTTTACTGTATACTGATTGGTGAATTACAGTGTCAGTCAAAATCTCTTAAGGTTTGTTTGCAAATGGTCAGTTGCCTCCACAGACTCATTTTATCACCGCTCAATCCTCTGCCAGCACAGGTGAGGAAGGCCATGCATTCACATCAGCTAAAAATGCAGGAAGACAACCGGCTGCATATTTTCTATTTTGAATGAGGCCAGCTAACCCAATAGAACTAAGGGCACATCAGGTTGCAGGCTTCTGATTGACCAGAGGTGTCACTAGAGAGCAATAAGGAGGAAACCTTGACTGCCTGGGTGAATCCACTTATACGTCACTCTGTGGTAGGGATACTGAAATCTGACCCTTGGCATCAGTAGTACTGCTGATTTTATTTTCTACCCAAGAGTTAAACTATTGTTTAATGCCACTGCCCATTGATTTAACTCACCTGATACAAATCAGAGCTGATTAGAAGACTTAAAACCAGCAGTACTACTACAAAGGCCAGCTTTGAGTATCCCTGCTCTATGGAGCTCTAAGCCACAGTCACCTTGATATAATATATGCTTGAATCTCGCCACCATACACTGCACTGCACCTGGCTGCCTGAAATGCAGAGTGTGACACACGTGCATGGACATATAACCCTAATGTGAGAACACGCTCTCCACTGAATCCCAACACTGATAACAACACTTTAAAAATCTCCAGTGGTTTATGATTAATCGCAGTTGGGTAATTGTGTTTTATGAACAGTGCGTTTATGGAACAAAGCGACGGTAACCCATATGCAAGTGTCTTTGCTAGTTTCAGTCCCACAGTGCCCATGCTGTTTATGTAGCAAGTGAACTGCTGCCCAGGTGGGCCGTCTTAAGATGAAGTGTGGTCAGTCTAATTGTTGGCATATTGCTGTTTTGATGCAGCTGAAAGTGTTTGGTGCTAAGACAAATAAAAACTTGGTGTAAATCATCTCGCAATTCATTGTAATTTTAAGGGAACAATATTAAGATAGTACTGTAATTTGTCTACTTAGAGTCCCTTATTTGCTGTACATGATTGTAATTTTATTATTGGGCTCCGATTGTTTGTCTGACCATTGCTACAAATATGAATTTAGTTGAAGTTACAATCTCGAAGATCTTTGTTTCGTTCTCTTTGGCGATACCAATGGCGAGAAGCGGTAATTGCAGGTGTGTTTTTGGACCTCACTTCCCAACTTCTAAACAGTGTCACCTGTGTGACGTCCGTCAGTTGGCACCTGAGCCACGGTAACTATAACACTATTTACTGAATAAGAAATGGTTGTTATAAAAGTAACGTTATGTACATACTCATTCATTGTCTAACATTAGGCTAACTTAAGCTGTCTTTACACTGCCGAGCCGGGTTAAAATGCTGTAGCAGACCTGGGGTAGAATTAGTGATGATCAATTTCCACAGACGTTCTTTATCCACCTTTTGCCTGGTATGAACATCTTTACACTGCAGAGAAGAATCCGTGGGATTCACTGTGGCTCGTGCAAAATAATGAATCATAGTGAATGATTGTTGTGTGATATTTTTGAAACAACTGCCTTGCAAAATGTTACCCCTGGTGTTTCTGATTTTGCTAGCTAGCCGGGTCTGATTTCTGATTTGCCCCGGGGTTAATGCTCTGTGTAAAGACGGCTTTATTCCGATCATTATAATATATTGATGTACTTGATAGCAATGTAAATAACAGTTTAGTAAATAACAGTTTAGAAATGACATCATCTTTTGTACATGGTCCCCCATTTTAAGGTACTACAAGTATTTGTTGAATTGGCTTCACAGATGTGTTTCATTAGGCAGGTGTATTCATTTGTATGGTTAGTGAATGCAGAAGAGAGCTGTTGAGGTCTAGTCTTGATTCTGCAAATTAAGCTGGCCGTCATAAGGCTCATAAATGAAAATCAATCAATAAAGAACATTGCAGAAACCCTGGGCATGCCCAAGTCAACAGTTTGGTTCATCATTAACAAGAAAAAAACAACTGGTGAACGCAATTATGTCAAAAGACCCTGTAGACTGAGGAAGACCACTGTAGTGGATGACCGGAGAATACTTTCTATGGTGAAGAAAACCCTCCTGACAACAGCCCAACAGATCAAAAACACTCTCCTGGATGCAGTTGTAGATGTGTCAAAGTCTACCGTACGTAGAATACTACACCAGCAGGACTACGGAGGGTACACCACAAGATGCAAACCACTGAAGAACTGAAGAACAGAAAGGAGAGATTACAGTTTGCTAAAAAGCACATAAAAGAGCCCCAAGAGTTCTGGAACAAAGTCTTGTGGACAGATGAGACAAAGATTAACATGTACCAGAGTGATGGAAAGAGGAAAGTGTGGAGAAAAAAAGGAAATGCCCATGATCCAAAGCATACCACCTCATCCGTGAAACATGGTGGACGGGGTGTCATGGCTTGGGCCTGTATGGCTGCCAGTGGAACGGGCTCACTTGTCTTCATTAATGATGTGACTGCAGAAGTAGAAAAATGAATTCTGAAGTCTATAGAAATATTTTATCTACTTAGATAAAACCAATGCCTCCAAACTCATTGCACGGCACTTCATCATGCAACAAGACAATGACCCGAAACATACTGCTAGAGCAACCAAGGGGTTTTTGACGGCCAAAAAGTGGAAATCCTTGACTGGCTGTGTCAATCACCGGATCCAATTGAACATGCATTTTACATGCTGAAGAGGAGACTGAAGGCAAAAAGTCCCCAAAACAAGCAGGAACTGAAGATGGCTGCAGTACAGGCCTGGCAGAGCATCACCAGGGAAGATACCCCGTGCCTGGTGATGTCTATGCCTCGTAGACTTCAAGCAGTCATTGCATGCAAAGGATATGCGACCAAATATTAAAAATGATTACTTTATTCTACATTATGTTAAACTGTCCAATATTTTTTGATGCCCGAAAATGGGGGGGTTACAATCAAAATTCTATAATTTCTAAACGGTTCATCCGATATTTATGAAAATACCCTCAAATTAAAGCTGACAGTCTGCACTTCAACCTCATTGTCATTGTATCCTCATAAGCTAACGTTGCATTTCTTGACATGGTCCGGTAGCTAGCGTTAGCTGTGCAAATAGCTATGCAATTTATTAACGTTACATTGTCATCAAATGTAATACGAAATCTACATCAACAAATAATATGACCTCTCATGTTACACAAAAACTTTTTTAAGGGTTCCATAATGCTAGCAGACACTGGAAAAAAACAGTACACTGCTCAAACTCACAAGTGAGTTGAAGAGCGAGCCTGTTGCGTTAGCTCCATCTACCCTCTCTGACGGACCATCCACTGATGGGTGATGGAAAACATCACCCATCAGTGATGCGCCATTGTGATTATTTGCGCCATGCGCCATTGTGATTATTTCCCAGGAATGTCGCCACAGACACCCAGTTCTTCAATCATAAATAATAATAATAATAATCATAATATAAATTAATATAATAATAGGCTTTTGTGTTACCTAATTCGGCGATAGATAGTGACATAACAGACATTTGTTTTAATGAAAATCTTCGAGATTATTACTTTAACAACACTAGTAGGAATAAGATCACAACAGGTTTTCACACTCTTAACAAGAAAAAAGTTTTTGTCTGTCACTTTCATTACTATATTTGATGTCATCTAAATTGTAAACTGTGTATGGAACTCTGTATTACACTGTAAGTATACCTAAGCACAAGAAAAGAACACCAGTTTATATATTTTTTGCCATTGCTTTCTACAAATTTAGAGTTCTGTGTGTGTGTGCGTGTGTGTTTATTTGTTGGTTTGTGTGTCTGCATGCGTGTGTCTGTGTGTATCTGTGTGTGCACTAGATGTTGAGATACGTTACCATACTTAATATATGCCAAATGAAAATTCTGATCCTTATAAAGTCTAATTTTGTAATTATGTCCCAGATTATGAAACTAACACTTTTTAAAATTATGCAATGACTGGTTATGGTCATCGGTTTTCTCCAAGGGTGGTCCTTACTCTCCAGCTCCTGGTATAGCCCTGACATGCTGGGTTTTCCCACAATGTGCAGTGGCTTCCTCGTTCTACAGAAAGCCATATTATGGCACATAAGGTTAATCCACCATCAACCCGATTTTCCTCTTCATCCTGGCCTGTCTTCTCGCCGGCCGTCAGCTTTCCCCGTCTGGGTCTGTCCGAATGCGGCTGATTGCCTCGGGGTCATTAATGAACACCTCATAATTGGAGCTGGCAGTTGGGGGAGAGAGGGAGGCGAGGGTACAAAGACATCTGTTTCAGGGGTATTCGGTGCGGGGCGGGATTGGGAACGTGAGGCAGGGACATGTGCAGACGTTTCGATAAATCTCCATAACCCACAAAGTGCAAGAACCCTGTAAATGACCAAGCTTGATCTCAACAAGGAAATTCAAACTCACAGGGCTGCAGTTCGATCAGAGCAAGGCATTCTTTCTGCAGGTGGCGAGGCCTCCCTAATTCTGCTAGATGTTCCTCTGAAATGTTTGGTTCAGCTGTTAGATGTCTGTGTTTGTGTGTGATCACTCTGAAATGTAGATTAATCTTGCTGTTTGTCCTTCACCGAGGGACAGGTGGCCAGAAGTCTTTTTTTGACAGTTTTATCGTTATCTCTTTCTCCCGTTATTCCGGGGAAAATATTGTGGGCTTGCTAGCTGTGCACTGTCACTACGAATTCACCAGTTTCACACTGCGATTTCACAATATTTGCGTACAGCCTGTAGGAGTATAGTAGTAAACTTGAGCTGCTGACTCTTCTTAAAAAAAGAAAAACGAATGAAGGACCTAGGAGGATCTAGAACCATTCCATGAAAAAATAAAAAAAACATTTGTAAATTGAAATAAAAATAAGAAACGCGCCTGTCTGAGAAAATAAGTCTGAAGCTAAAATCTTTGTCTGTAAAACAAAGTGAAATGAAACAAAGTGAACCCATGTTGTTTTCTTGTTTTTTTTATCATCTTTTTCAGGCAAAAGATTATAAAAGGCTTGTGGGTTTTGCCTGTCAGGCTTCGAGGTAGTTGTAGCAACTAGATGGCGATATGCCATACTGTGCATTACTATTACAGTATCTGAACTGTAGGACTTTCCGGTTTCAACAAAACAGCGATCAAACATTGCTAGCTAGCATGGCGGAGGCCCACACTCAGTAGCTTGGTGTTGAGACAAAGAAAAAGAGCTTACTGTAAACTAACATTACTTGATTGATAGATGTGTTCAGCCTTGGCTTTTGTGTAATTATATGAATACTGTATATAATGCACTGTACCATTTGATTGATGTTTCCAATCTCTGTGGCAGGTAAAGGCATGGACAGGTCCAATCCATTCCAGGGCCCACACACCATTCGCCCACACGCTCATACCTACAGTAGGGGCAATTAACCTAACCCAGCATGTCTTCGAACTGTGGGAGGAAACCAGAGTACCCACACGGTCAATGGGAGAACATGCAAACTTCACACAGAAAAGCCCCTGCAGGGATTGGAGCCAAGGACCTTCTGATCTCCAAAATAATTTTAGCCTGAAACTATACTATTGTAACCTTGTTCTGTGTCATGTAAATTAACTACAGTACGTTACAGACTGACCTTTGTAATATTCTATTGGTCACATAATCAATTCCAACATATTTGGAAGCTAAGAGAGAATAGTGTGAGTTGGCACTATTGGCACAGGGGCGTTGTTGTTAGCATGTCCGTCCTGACTCCACTGGCTTGTGGTGCAGTCCCCAGGTGAACCATTCCAAGGCTGCTAAACACAATATGCTCTGCACCTCAGCTAGGCGCTTAGCATTTAGTGGTGCTTTGGGGGGTATTTTGGGAACCATGGGCCTGTAATATCACATAAGCTGAATCATCATGAATGAGAAAAAGTGTTAAGTTAGTTGGGCTTATGTCTGAGTGGTGAGTGACCCGGAAAAATGCAGGTCTCCTTCATCACTCATTCCTATGTGCAAATTCCACCTTGTTCTGTGCATGGTAACTTTTAAACATTTAGTCTGTTCTATAGCAAGGACGATGGATTTACAAGAATGCAACCACTGGGGGTGTCTCTGAACCTGAATACTGTATTCAGAAATGTACCGGAAATGTTTTCTTTCCTCACAATAACCAATAACATTCAATAACAACAAGGACGTTTAAAAAATGAGATTAGCAGAGAATGTGATCATTTAAAGGAAAATGCAATGACTGTTTTGTTGTGCACAATAATTTCTTGCCCGTTGTCACGGTTGAGGAGGGTGGGACGCAATTGCGGACCGAGGGGATCTAAAAGTTAACCCTGAGGGATAACCACCAAATCGCTGAGCGATAGAAAGGGAAGGGGAAAAACCAAATAATAAAGAGCGAAGTAATCGCTCTCTCCACTCACAGAAACTTCTGTCAGCGGGCTCAGAAAACTAAAAGAAATTAAACACCGCCGCAGCGTAGCTGCCCAAAAAGAAAACCCCCACTAGAAAAACAGAGTGGGGTCACTTACAAAAGAAAAAGGATATTCGCAGCCCGGCGGGTAGAAAACAAAAAGAAAACTAAGAGACGAGGGCAAAATGTCCTCCACAGCGCAGAGAGATAACCAACTCGAGAAGAAACTAAACGGTGATCAAATCAGGCAGATAGGATCAACATGGTAACTTCTGCCGATTCTCACACCCCTACACACTAAGAGTCTGACAAACAATGAGTCTGCGCTGAACCCCAGAAATCAGGGGCTACATATAGGCCTCCTACACCTGACCCTCATCAGGGACAATTAGCTCAGACAAATACCTGTGAGGTGCTATCACCTCACCATAGTACTCATACACCTGCCCCTCGTCAGGGTCAATTAACCCGCAGAAATCAGAGAGAGAGGTGCCACCACCTCACACCCGTGTTTCTTTCTGGGCCCCCTGGGTCAATGTCTCACCATATATTCAATGCATCAGATGCATATTTCAGACTGTGTGTACAGTAGGTACGTTTACCAGGCGGTGATTGTCACCGTCAAAGGTAGAGAGGTAGAGGTATAGATACTGAAGGAAATTATAATGGTCTGCTTGCAAGACTGCTAATTTGTCATTTTTTTATATAATACATTCATAAAGCACAACCTCAAAACATACATAAATTAATTAATAAAATAAGAATACAAATGGACCATCGCCACCCTCCCAAGAAAATATAAAATACTGGAATGCTAATTTGGTCTGTAGACTGTAATGGAAGACAAATGATTATTTCTGATGTTTGTCGATGAGGAAAGACAAATAATCTAATAATAATACATTTTTTCTCATTATTTGTGTTTAATAGATGAAATCAATAACTTTCCCCATTAATTTCAGGTACAATGTCCAAAGAAATGTACCCCCCACACATATTACATTGTATATCTGGCCATCTGTCATGCCATAACAACATACAATGCTACAGAATGGAAATAATAGGATATTCCATGTTATAATTTATGGTCTTTTGAATCAATAGTTTCGTCATGCATGGAATATTGTCCCTAATGATGTGATTTGTTATACTGGACCATTAAAAACTCAATTATGTTCTTGAGTTCAGGTCTCAGAAGCGTTTTTTCTTGTCCTTTTTCTGTCATGCTCCAGGGCACTGTTTTGAAATACAGCAAAGGCAGTCGAACACAATTATTTTTTTTCTTGTGCTGCTCAGACATAGTTATCTCTAATCATAGTTTTTTTTTGTATTAGAGAAAGAGTAATTCTTTCCCTCTTATAGTTCCATCTTTGCTCATAAGTGATAGGGGCTCAGAGCCTTCAAAGACATTTTTCCTTTAATGTTTACAAGACTGAACTTCCTTATTTTTTCCAAAATAGAAGCTTGATAGGGGTGCTATTTCACAATGAACTTGTGTGATAAATGGAAGGAGAAATTGTTATCTTTTGTACACTCTCAGAAAAAAGGTATGAGAAAGTGCCTAAGAGGTACAAACGCTTGTCCCTGGGGTGGTACCCTATAGATACATAAAACTTTGCCCCTAGCCAGCAATATAGCATTATTTTATATCTTTTTTTGCATGTAGAGGGTGTTTAATTAATATCCAAATAGATGGGTATTATGGGTGTTTGATAACCTTTTTCATTACATAAATGAAATAATAATTTTTAAAATGTGTTTTGTGTTTAATCAGGTTCCCTTTGTCTAATATTCCATTTTGTCTATCAGAAACCATTCAATGTGACATATATGCAATAATAGAGGAAATCAGGAAAGGGGCAAATACTTTTTTGTGGCACTGTATGAATTGCATGTGTAATTACAAATATAAGATTAGTTCTATGAACACGTTGATAAATGAGTGCACAGCTGCTGTGTTGTGGATCCAAAGTTTGCGGGATCCAAATGTGTGCAGGCATGTTACTGCATTATCCAGTATACGAAGATTTTGAGAATATATGTGCAATAATCATTAACAGAAAAATTTGTTCAGGAAATCACTATGGCGTGATTCAATTAAGCCAAAAAATATGTGCGCTTTGTGAGCTTTGACTTGCACGTACTGTGCATGCGAGCATGACATGCTTTTTCTGTCAAACTCAGTTTTGGGAGCTCACTTTAGTGATTTCTTCACCAAATTGCTTTTAATTGTAGGGCATAATTAAGGACAAATTTTGATTGAATCACAGCCTAATTGTTAGCCTCATTTCCAGTACATTAAGTTCACGTTTAACTTCAATCCACATTCAAGTCCTAAACACCCGTAAGTCAGTGAAGAAGTTATCCAGAACCCTTAACAGAATTTTGGGTCTCCCATGTTAACCCCAGGTATCAACAGCTGGCCCAAAGCATCCATTTTCCCTGGTAGACATTAAGGCTCAAAGTGACAGAGGCAGCATCTGAACAGCAGATCTGTTGTTTCTTCTGTCCTCTCAGTATTCATCTCCCCTGAGAGCCACAGAACACAGTGTAGTGGCAGGAATGAACACAGCCGCCAGCCCCCCTCCCACTGCCGTTTTTATACATTTCATTTCATTTGCTTTCCCCTGAGAAGGGTATCGACTCAAGATGACTGCAAAAAGACACAAGACTCGCCTGCTGCTTCCCGCAAGGGTCGGCCCAGTCCAACCGCTTTTTCCTCTCATAAACCACGAAAATGAACATCAATTACTTTATTTGTTTATTTCATTTGTTTTTTTATTATCCCTGAATATTCCAGACACACTTCCTCCTGCGGTCCTACAGTACAGTACTGTACTCAGTGCTAAGGCTCCACTGAACCCGTAATTCACAGTGAAAGGAAGAAAGGAAAAACATTTAAGGCATAATTGGTCACATTTGCTTCTCTCCAGCTAACAACACACTATAGCAATTCCTCTGCATGACAAAGCTTCATTGGCAGTGTTACACAACAAATGCATCATGTTAGCCGGGTAATTGATATAATTGAAGGGGAATCTTGGACAGATGGAAATAAGGGACTTAGTTCTGTAGGGGAACCCACATCCCTCCCATCTGCATGCCCTGCTGCTACATGGATGCTTTTTTACGGAAGCTGCGGCTATTATATGGATGTACAAATCTTGCATTTTTACCGGATAATACAGGATTACGCAAAACACGAATCATCAAGTGAGATGTTCAGGGAGGTCTGACCTCACCAGCCCTGTGCTATAGCTGTACCACATTTTGCCATTATCTGTAAATAAAGAGTCCACTATGTGCCTTGTTATTGCCTCCTTGAAGCATAAATGTAGTTCATGACCAATAAAACTTTTCAGAACACAAGTTTTGAGTTTTATTTTGTATTTTAAATAAGAATATCCCTCACTGCTCCAAGAGGAGGGTAATTATCAAGCTTCCACTACGAGCACAAGATCAAAGCATTTCTGCAGTGAATGCAGTCTCACATTTTTCTTCCAACCAGAGGTGCGTTTGCTTCTAATGACCGATGGAAGTGATCCTGAAAGGACTACGGGAATTATGGGCATCCGCCAGTGTTACCCTTGAAACTCTGGCCTCCTTCCAGGTCCCTGCTCATCTTCAAAAGCTTTTCACACTGGCAGAGAATGAAGACGGCGAGCCATCGATCAGACAGTAATGGGGACCGAACCGTAGCGCTTAGCTTCTGATTGCAAGTGTCTGTATTCCAGCTGCAGCGACCGCGCATAAGTCTGGAGCGTCACTGTCGTGTAAGCGTGAGGTCAGCTGGTTTCCATGGGCTCGGCACAGAGACGTGTGTCTGGATGATGCCTGGAAGTCATTTTCTGATCTTGTCCAGTGCAAATAAATGACAGTGGTAATGGCGAAATGATTCACTCAGGGCGACTGTACAGTGTAATATGTCTGCAGAGGGGAAACTGTTATATCAGCTGTTATATCACAGATGTAGGCTCTGAGGGTTTGTATATATATTGCACATTAGTTGTGTGTGTGGGGGAGGTGGGGGGGGGGGGGGGGGGGGGCATAGAGCTGGACCTGGCAGTGCAGAGATAGTAACAGTGAATGCACATGCCATTCTCACTGCACTGCTGTGACACCCCTCCAATGGGACAACATCGCAACAAAATTTTACATTAGGTTTCAGGAGAATATCACAACAAAGATTTATATGGGCGCGTCACATGACTGTTGGACTGCATTTAGTGCCAGTGCAGTTTAGGAGATACTTGTAATAATTGTTTATAATATATATAAATATAATATAATATAAATATAATAATAATAACATATAATCTGCTTATTAACTGAAGTGGCATCGGCTCTGAACTATAAAGACTATGGTCTGGATCCTTTAACAGGACTGCATCCATGCTTTATTCTGCCTAACATCTCACTGTTTTAAAAGTGTATGGTGAGACAGGCATACAGAAGATGCATTTCTGTATACTCACATTGTGGCTAATACAAACCAGAGAAGCCTATTATTTTCTTTTAAAGAAAACTCCAGCCATAAATCATTTTTTATTATGTTGGTACTCACCTCAATAATGATTTTTATGTCATTTCTAAAATTTCATTTCTAATGTGTCACATACTTTAGCTTATAACAAAGAAAATGTTCAGAACCCAATTTGATGTCACCCAGGACATTTCTGTAAATCCATAGAAAATGAATTCAGAAAGTGGGGGCTGTAGTTCTTGTGAAACTAAAACATGACTCAAAACATTTGGTTTTGTATGAAATATAGTGAGCATGATTTCAGAAATATATACAGAGACATATATGTATTACCTTTGAACACTATTCTGCACTTCAAACCTCAATTGTTTTAAATGATAAGAATTAGAGGAGGTATATCCCAGTGACTTCATTACTTCAAATAGACCTTTACCAATGGTTTTGACTAATGAAATACTGGTCCTCGGATTAGGTTAAGACAGAGCATACCACAATATGATTTTGGGTGTTTTGCCCTTTAACAGAATTAATAAAAACAAAAAACAAAAACATTTCGTATCTTCCAAAAATGGTATATTTACGTAGTAGTCCCGACATTCCAGAGGAAAGAAATATGCATGATGGGGAGGATTCATAGCAAGATAGAGAAAGACTGTTTAATAATGATAAAGAATAATGTTATAGGTATGAAACAACATCCTAAACATTCAGAGTTGTCTTATAACAACAAAGCTAAACCTTTTCCCACTGACTGAAGCATAAAGTATCTGTACGTAAACTGAAAAGAAATGAAAGAGATGCACTGCGTGAGCGCATGCAATTGTGCTGTCAGCTGTCCGCACTCGTGTGTTTCCATAGCGCTGAAAAGGCTTGCTGCCAGTTTTAAAGGGGTTGCTATGAATGCAAATGGAAACCTCACAGCACCACAGTCTTCTTTTCTGTGAGCCATTACGGCAAATATTTTCAAGTCATGTGGCTTTTGTTCTTCTCATCTTCTTGCTTGTGCTTTCTAATGACAAGGTCATTGCTTCGCCTCGCTGGTAATGGGCTTTGTATTTTATTTTCCATCCCTGTTGCTCTGGTTCTTTTTTTCAGCGATATCTGACAGTGGAGACTGATGCAGATGCTTGCTTTCCTCAAGCATCATGACCCTCACGCCCTCTCGGAATCAAACAATTCTATCAGACCTTGACTTATTGAGTCGATATTATCACCATGCATCCCCACCAATATGTACTCAAACATACATGCATAGCTTCTCCTGTTCTCTTCCTCATCTCTCTCCCTTTCTCTCTCTCTCTCTCTCTCTCTCTCTCTTTCACACATACACACATACTCATACACAGACACACAGACATCCACACGCCATGTATACAGGCACATACACACATGCTCACGCTCACAAACACATGCACTAACATCCTGGTGCAATTCTGGCAAATGGCCTTTCTTATATATTATATTCTTATATTTATTATATCTTATATACTCTTCATTTAAATTTTAAGAGGATACAGGAATCCTGTTGTTTTAGAGGCTCTGCATTCTGCAGATTTGGGGAATTGTAGCAGAAATATTAATGATTAGAGCATAAAAGAAGAAACAGAGGGGAGAAGATTATTTTTATTATTAATAAGTACATTTTGTCATTAGTAATAAAGTATTAGTAAGCATGAGGAAAATAACAGTTTTTGTAGTTACTGTCCTTGTAAACCACAAAAAATGACTTGGGTCTTAGAGAAGATGCAGCAAAGTCAGAGGTCTTGGAAAGTTGAGCAATATGGAAAGAAGACAACACAAACAGTGATATATGCGATACTTTATTTCATAATTATCTGTAACTGTAATAACCTTGTACAGCACAATGATGATCTGTACATTTGAATGAATGTGATGGCTATTTCTGCTAGCATTTCTTGCACTTAATTCTTTAATAAACCCAAATTATTCTCAATGTTTCTTCAATCAGAATAGAACAGTTCAATTACAAACTGCTCTTGTTTTCACAAGTGGGGACACAAATAGCATATTTATGGCCTTAAAAAGACATAAAAATGCAATTGTTGTCTGGCAATAATCATCAAACTAGATCCCCATGTGATTTTTGAACTGAGCGGCAATGAACCGCCTACTGATGAATCTGTCACTGTACCATCACTGAATCGTCCCACTTAGCGATTCTTACCCTCGGTGTGAGAATCTCTTATCTGGGTTTATCTGAAGGAATCAATTCATATTTAGTTGGAATTTTTATTCACCATATACATATTTCATGACTAAACGTCAGGCTCCTCCATGCCTAAATACATCTGACACTTCACAGTGCATCATATTACAGGCTTCAGAATGAGAAAGGCAACGCTATGATCCAAAAAAGAAGAGAGATGTAGCGGTTAAGTCTTTTCACTGTCTTTCTTTTTATTGTAAATGAATGTAATTAAGAAAGTTCATTTGAACATATAAATAGGTATGTACATATGTTTATAGGTAGACCTGTGCGTATATATAGGTGTATGGACTACTTGGTAACTGTAAACAACTGGCCTTTACTACTCATTCATTTATTTAAAACTGGACTAGACCCTTACTGGTTCTATGAATTTGTTGAGTTGCAGAATCTGAAATAAACTCAATAATTCTGGTAACTAAAACCCCCTTTCCTAAGCCCTCCCCCCTTCACCTTTCTCGTTTGTGTATTTTTTACTTCATGTTTGGCCTTTGTCTATTTTCTTTCTGTCTCTCCTGCACTGTATCTCAAGAGTAAAATGTGAATTTTTAAATAGGTTCTAAGAATTAGAATGAAAAACAGTATCTGTTGCTGAAAAATAACACCAACCCATTTTTTCCATGAATGCACACACACTCTGACTTTGTTTAATGTGGTTGACCCCTTTATTATTTGTGTGTCACTGTAATTTATATAGACAAAGAGGAAAGCTGACACATTAGTAAGTGGTACTCGATGGCTGGTCAAATAAAAACAATGTATTATGGCAAAGGACATAATGTCATTATATAGAACCAAAGCTATTTATGTAGCTAAAAAATACCTTTTTAGTGTTATATCCAAAGGTACAGGTTTCAGGGAATATGGTGGCCATTTTGCTCCATCCAACCAAGTTGTTTCAACAGGTCACTACTGTGCTGTTCTTGACAGGGGCCAACTGAAAAGACGGCTATCATAAAGCTTATACTCCATTTTATAAATGAACATTTTCTTCCTACGAAGATTGTTTTTATAAATGTGGTCATGGTAGGAGTTCTTTGTGGGGCATCAGTGGACTGCAGGCATTAGCCAAAGTGAGCATTTATCTGTTTCTCGTTGGATCGCTGTAGGGGATTTCATATTTGTATTTTGAGTAACAGCCGTGACTATGGCCTTGGCCATGACTGTTAGGGGGTCCTGCGGCTGCACACTCCGGACACTTTCACAGCTTGTAGATTACAGTGCTTTTGCAGTTTTGTCAACAGACGAGGGTTATTTTTACAAGAAAAATAAAAAATAAAGAAAGAAAGAGAAACAGCTACATAGAAAAGGACCAGCGATGTGACCAGGGCTCATTGCTCTTGCTTCTGTAGAGCTGTTAAGTGTGATCATCATGTTTGAGCGGGAAGTGTGTGAGGATTTCTTTCCTATGACACAATTCCCCGGCCCCGCCAGCGCCCAGATCAACGGGCGAGTGTTTCATATCACTGTGATGAAGTCCTCACCACAGGGGCATGAAGCTTCCAATCGGAAGGAAAGCTATTTTTACTGTGAACCTTTTGAAGAGAGGAAACTGGCTGTGGAGGCCTACTGAAGCAGCCTTGGTAATGGGGGTGGGGGCAGCGAGGGTCTGGAGGGGGCAGAAATCAGAATGGGGAGGGGGGGGGCAGAGATTAGGAAACGGGGAGCGGAGCACAATGAGGCTCGTGAAAGGGGACATGGCTGCCGACTGAATTCTTCACGTTCTGCACGTTTCTCCTGCTGGCTGTCTGTCACGCGTTGCTTCAGAGAAAACAACCCAAACGCTTTCATCACAAACACCGTGTGACGTGCAAGCAGCGTGACCACTGGCTGCTTGCGGACCATCCTGATGCTGGAATCGATCTCAGCTGAAAGAGATCTGTTTGTTAAAGGGGCTGATGAAGGAGCTTGCCTGATGATTCTGACCCTGCAAGCCTGACTCGTGTGCTCTGTGAGGTATCTGTGCTGTTATGTTGCCACGTTTAATTTCCGTGTTAATGTTTGACGGTAGTTTTCATTTGTTTAGGGTCTCATTGCTCAGTCTTGTCCCCTGCTAGATCAAGCAGTGGGCTGGACTCCAGCTTAATTGCGCGTTCTTTCACAAATACTAACATTTTCTACTTGCATATTTTGTGCTACTTTTTATTTTACACACACATAGCATACATACATGTGTGTGTACAGTACATGCACACTAGTGCACATGCACATGTATGCATACACAAACAGTACACACACGCATGCGCATACATACATGTGTGCATACAGTACATGCACACTCGTGCACATGCACATGTATGCATACACAAACAGTACACACACACATGCGCATACATACATGTGTGTGTACAGTACATGCACACTAGTGCACATGCACAGTATATCCTCAGAGACACATTTTTATAAGCCCTCAAAAGCACATACACTACCCATGGACATAAAGATCCATACCCCAATAGAGATTACTATAATTTCATACTGAAAAGCATCACCAACGCATATAGCTAGCTCCTGAATACTTCTACAAGCAATGATCAATAACCTGCTTTTCACATGTGAGTGTCTCCTACTGAACCCAACAGAAGCATTTGGAAAATAAATTATAATACGGCTCAGTAGATCATCTTCTGATTACCCGACAGTAAATGCCATCTGGTAAACATCATGAACTCAGAGATTAGCTCAAAGAAGGGAAAAAAGAAAATGAAAGGGAAGTTGTCCTCTTGACATCCAGGCGTGAAATGAGAGGCATGAAACCCAGCGCGCTGATGAACGCCGCGTAGACGAGATTGACAATAAAGGCCCGCGCGCCGCTAATGATGGAGAGCGCGCTTTCTGTTGTCAGCGTTGCGTAAGATCGCGGTAAACAAAACCCATTGTTAAATTAGCCGCATTGTGAGCGAACGATGATCACCATGTGTCAGAGGAGGCATGCCTTGCAGAAAGGTAATTATTCACTAATGTATGCAGCGCTGAACAACATTAGCTTCAAGATCTGGCTGAGATGAGCACTGCACATGCCATAATAGTTTGATTACCGTACTTGAACTAGAAGATTGCTGGTTAAATTCCAGTTTGGGTCACTGCTACCGTGCGAGGTAATTAACTTGAATCACCGCGGTAAATAAGCCGAATAAAACTTTGAAATATGTGAAAAATCCACAAAACTACATGGATTGCCCTGGGAAAAGTAATCTTCTCAGCAAACAACTATTAAGCATGATAAGGCTTTTTCTCAGAGGATAGGCCCCGTGTATGCATCACACAGTATGCTTCAAAGACAGAGTGGTGGAGGATTTGCCTTGCTGCTGGGGGGGTGAGGGGGCGAGGGGGGCATCTCCAAACAGCTGAAAGGAAAACAGTTTGTCTGCGGTTTCGCTGAAGGGGCCGAAGCGGCCGGACGGCATCGGGCCCGTGGCACGCCTCCGCTCGCCATACTGTGAATGTAATTAAATCTGAGAGTCGCCAGCATTCACTGGCAAAGACCGCAGCCCCACATTGATCCCGAAACCGCCTTCCATCTGTCTAATTGGATTTTCATCCCAGGGCTGGGCAGAGTACACTAGAGCTGGAGCCGGGCATGGGACGAGGGGGACGGGGGGGCTGGGGGGGACAGAGGGAACAGGGGGTACGAATAAGCCAAAGCTCAATCAGGGGCACTGGGCTGCGTTTAAGAGGAAGCCACTAAGAAAGAAACACCTGTCGAATGGTTCATTCACCACAAAAATTACCAGTACATGTTCAATCTTCCCTACAAACGACTGTTGATGGAACTTGTGGGACAGAAGTCAACCGAGAGCCTAACTGAGCACACGTTTCACATTTAATTTTTTTTTTAATTAAAATTTTACACTTTCTGGTAAAGACGCTTTCGATACTTGTGCTGGCTTCACTTCATGACTGGTATTTTCAACAGCTGAATAATTCATTTTAACATAACTGGATTAGACCAATTTGTGATTAATTCAAGAATAAGCCTGTGGAAGGTC
Organism: Anguilla rostrata; assembly: GCF_018555375.3. Lineage (NCBI taxonomy): Eukaryota > Metazoa > Chordata > Actinopteri > Anguilliformes > Anguillidae > Anguilla > Anguilla rostrata. The sequence continues at coordinate 45,883,687 of NC_057936.1, read as the reverse complement.
ACATTTCAGGATGACACAATATATATGTGATTTTCTACAGAAGCAGTGAGCTTTTTGTTGGCTATTATTGATTGCAAATGACATTGAATAGCTAGTGAGTGCCCAGTTGAACCCCCTTACCGGATATTATATACATTGTAATTATGTATGTACTGTGTGAGCTGTCATAGAGACAAAAGAACCCCATCAGTCAATAAATCACTCAGAATTACAGTACAGAGCTTGATTAGCATCCTTGTAGGGACTAGGCCCAAGATGAAGGTGGCTGCATCTTTAATTCAGCCCAATATCAGGTAATAATGGAATTTTTCTGTGATGGAATAGTATACAGTACAACATTTCATTACAATTATGTGATAAACATATTTTAAAAAATAAAATAAAATAATGTTAAGGATTTTTGATGGATATGTATAATAGTAGCATCACATTGTCAAACATTACCAAAGTCAATAGAAACTAAACTCATTAGCTGGTAAAAGATGTCATAACAACGTATGTTTTCATATGAAATATTATATTTACTCTTGACATGTGTCTGAATAACATTTTCCATGAAAAAAGCTCACCAGCTGTTCTTCCAAGTTTAATAAATGGTGCATGAATGCAAATTAGCTTCGATATTATTGGGGACTGCACACTGTTTGATGGTGAACTTTGCATTGGCAGAGTGCAGGCAGACAGGACGGTCTGAGAGAGAGAAAATACTGCCAGACTGCTATACTGCAGCATGCTGGGACTTTTGGGAGGGGTACATTTTTTGAGAGACAAAAGTCAAACAAAGATACACACACACACACACACACTCACAACACATACACACATGCACACACACACATGCATTTGTACCTACAAGCACAATACTGTGTATTGTGTATATGTAACTCATCATTTCACATTTTAGACATGTTACAGGTAAAGCGTTTGTACTACACTGTAGAAATTACTGACAACCAAGGTCACCAAATTTCTTTGTCCTTCCTTCACAATAATGGTTTTGTTACAGAAGCGCATACCCAAAAGCAATAATACAGAATGGAGACAGTATACTGTCTAGTTCCTTCAGGACCATAACAAAAATCGAGGTCTATTGTGTCCACTTTCTTGCTGTTGCAGTTCACATTTTATCGACAGGCCAGACCAAGTCAAAAACAGAATGCTGATATTTTAGCACACTGCAGAGATGCACGACCAGCTAGTGCACAGTGCTACCTCAGCAATGGTGCTGTGAAGAAGACTTGATACTGTAATTACAGTGGTAATGGTATAATGGAACATGCAACATTGGGTGTGCGTAAAACAAGACAGAGACGGAGTGGGAGGAGTTTAAAAGGAAGTGGTTTGAATAAGGGGTGGGAGGGGACTGTAGAATGAGACTAGAGACAGTGGCAGCTGTGATCAGTGCTTGCTGCTGTACAGTACATCACTCAGTCAGGCAGCCAGGCAGTGGTAGATCTTGGGTGGCACAGTGAGTGGTTCAGATCTCCCGCTGTGACCGTGATCAAACATGGCTTGCGCTTTGTGGAGGATGTGTGTGTGTGTGTGTGTGTGTGAGTGTGTGTGCGTGAGGGGGGTTTGGGAAGATTCCATTGTGCATAAATTTTTTTTTTAATGGCACAAAATGTCTCTTTAAATTGTCATCAACCCCCCCCCACCCATTTTTTTTTGATGTAGCTCTCACCAGTGCTAGCAGGAGCATCTTGTTTTTAGCATCCCAGCCACTATTGAAGTGAAACATCCCAGCACCCCCACCTTCCCCCCAAACTGGTGATCTTGTGTGCTGCTCCCTGTCTGCGTAATTTCTCCCGATGACAAGGCTGACAAAGGGCCCTCCCCTACTGAGCTGCTCTACCGAGAGATAGAGAGAGAGAGAGAGAGAGAGAGAACGAGAGAAGAAAAAGAGAGAGAGAGAGAGAGAGAGAACTAGAGAAGAAAAAGAGAGAGAGAGAGATTAATGCATTATATTTAACAACCTTCAAAAAGGGAAGACATAATAGAAACAGCCTTTCGACACAATAGAACAATAGAAAGGTTAGTGTTCTTTTCTCTTTTTTTTTTTACTAAGAACAGATTGGATTTTGGCTCTGCGAGACTACGCATGTTTCATGCAGTTTAACATCAAGAAACCAGACTTTGGCCAAACGGAAAGCAATTACACAGCAGACAATGGGGTTATCATATCCCACAATGACCAAATTCAAATGATACAGCTGAGGAGTGGGAGATAGGCAATAAGATTAATTGATGTGCCTGGGCATGAAGGTATGCATCGTGTATTCAACCTGTAATCCATTTGAGGAAATGTTGAAGCAATTAAAAACGATGAGATAAGAATCTGCTCACCTTGCTATGGAGCATGACTGCGTAAGACCACAGCTGTGCTGTTACTGTCCAGCCGATTCGGTTTACAGCAAGAGTCAGGCAACAATGATGGCAGCATGTTGTAGCAATGGCAGCATCATGTAGCAATTAAGACAAATTCTGTAACTGTAAATTGTAATGACTATGAATAGAATCAAAAATTGCTCACTGACTCCAACATGTTATCTGTATTTTATTAATAAATTATTATCAGCAGGAATTACTGCACATTTTTGTGCATTTCATAGCATCATCTACCTGGGCACTTTTGTGCGATTATATATATAAAAGTCTCTGTTTATACCACTGTAAAACTGTGAAAACCTTAAGACTAAAGGAATATTTGTATTGGTTTTTTTATTGCAAACATTACAGCGTTTACAATGCTTATGATGCATTTTTTCAAAAGTTTGAGGTCACACATGTAAAGACCACTAGGGGGCACTGTGTGACCTCAGTGCTCATAGTGACTGGTACAAGAACATAAAGGAATGGGCTGCAATTGCGAGATTCTTTTTTCTCTATTCTCTTTCTCTCTCTCTATGCAATTTCAATTTCAGTTTGCTTTATTGGCATGGCAAACATACATTCATATGGCTGAATAAAATACAGAATATATAACAAAAAGCATGGTACAATATCAAACAATAGAAGAATCAATCTCTTTCAGGACAATAACACAGGACAGCAAAAATCACAGTTCCTCTTGCAAACATGTACTGACTCTCCCACGGTCTGAAACTGATTCAGGCCACACCTCTCAGTTTTACAGGCCTCCAACCGGTTGAGACTGGAGGAGCTGTTAAGAGCAGGGGAATAATCTTATTCAAAAACGGCTGGCATGAGTGCACATTTTTGTTTTAGCCCAGCACTGAGGCACCTAATTCTAATTTGTTTTGGGCTAAAACAAAAAACCTGCAGTGACACCGGCCATATTTGGATAAGACTGGACACTGCTGGTCAAGAACATACGCTGGTGGTAGCAAAATCTCTGGGCAGCAGGATCATGGAGAACCAGTTATGCTTCTGGTGAGTGGCAGTGTTCCAAACCATCCAAAGTCCTAAAGTCATCCAGTTTCAACTCTGTCTGTTCTACTTATGTGGACTTCAAATATCAGCTGTTCCATCTAGAAGGAGGGCTGTACTCTGGCTGGCTGCAATTGTATTTGGTCAATGGCAATGACCCATATCCAATCTCAAATAAACACAGACGCCTGGGCTTCTAAATGGGGGTTCCAGGTCTATAGAGGCACTGACCAGAGGACAGGTTAGGGGGCCATGGTTGCGAGCTCAATCAATTGCTTTTGGTGTTATTAGCAGAGTCTGATTGGTTGACAGGACAGGACACAGTTGTCCTTGTTTTGCAACGGCCACCATTGCAGCAGTTCCTCCCAACTCCTGCAGCCCGCAGCTCAGCCCAGCCCAGCTTCAGTCTCATGCCTCTCGTCTCTGGCTGTTGCTGCATCAGGACTCTCCTTTAGTACGGTGGCCTGTAGGGTGAAAAATGACCCCTCGGTTGTGGGTGAGTGCATCACAGGAGTGTGGGAGGCACTGTGATTAACCAAGAAGCACTTATTGGTGATTTTATGTAGAAGAGAAACAATGAGACAAAGAAATTCACCTTCTCATTGTTTTTCCTGTATAAATCAAGGGGCACTAATCGGCAATTTCAAATATAGGAGAACCATTGTGACAAAAAAAAAAAAACACTATCTCATTCTATAGTTAATACTTACACTTGATTGTACTATACAGACCTGAACATTCTATGGAGATGCACTCAATTCCGCTTCATCATGAAATAGGCTGTGAGTTGGCTGTGAGTTCCCCAATGCAGAAATTGCCAATCTGGTAAATGACTCTGTGTTCTTGCACTCCCTGTCTTTAATGCATGAAAGCTGTGCATGGGTTTGCTTGATTGAAACTCCTTCTGTACAATCACGTCTCAGGGAGAGGGCCATTACAAGACTAATACTCCAGCTTATCTCTGCAGCACTGAATCCCGACCAGAGGGGCATGGGGCACCGTTTAAAAACCTACAACCCTCTACTTTAAACAGGAGCTCAACAGAGTTAGGGTTAGAGTTTATAAAGATTTCACTTTATGTGACTGTACTTCATTTTTAATAACTTTTGGTTCTTGTTTCTGAAAGTTACATTCTAATCCTATTGTCAAATTACAAGTCTCCAACACTGAATTTTGGTGAATACCTCCTGAGTACCTTTGACAGAGAAGAACGCAACAAGAAATGGTGAGCATTGTTTTGTTAAACTGCTTACATACAACACAAGAATCTATTCAACTTAACGGGAAAGTATACTGTACGGAAATATCAGTTCATTTCAAAACTGACAATATTATGAGTCTGTTGGTCAGTAAAATTTACTAAATTAATAGGTCCTTACAAAAGATCACTTATTAGCTTGTGAAAAGGAGAAAGTTAAAGACACAATTTCTTAGAGTAGACACAGTACCATAAACATTAATTTCAGTGATGGGAAAATAGGGTGTCTATAACTCTTTTCAAAAGAAAGTATTTGAAGAGGAAAATGTCTTCTTTATGTGGGGAAGTGGACTGTTATAACTGCTAATTAGGTAAAGGCAGTTGATTCACAATGGCAATAAAAGAATACAACTTGCTGTTCCCAAAAGGCAAGTGGGCAAGTCTGAATGTAAGTCATTGTTAACACATTGATCATCTATGTCTCATTTGCATAATTGCAAAGTGCTCATTCAAATGCACAAATGCCATCCCTGTGAAAGTCTCAAAACAAAGATATATAAGACATAACTGTCCCTGATGACCGCCCTCACCACCTGATTGCATTACCCTCCTTTACAAGAATTTACTGTAAAGCTAACAGTGATCATCTTGTTCTTTCCATTAATTGCTTATATAATATCATTCAGCAAAAGTTCATAAAGGGCACAAAGAAGAAAATATTTGCACTCTCACAGGGCCTATTTATCAGCGGCCTGCTTAATATCTGGGTGTATACTTTTCAATAGCTCATTAAATGATTTCCAGGGAATCCTAATCCTGAGCTTTAACTAAATAACAGTGTGGACCAATGATAGCTAGTAAGTACAGGTGTCCAAGTCCTGAAAAGACCAGACAGAGGTGTCAAAGCATCTGTCAAAAGAAAAGAAAGAAAGCTGTAAAGTTTTAAGTATTGTGTGGTTGTGATTTTTGTACTGCACTAACTGAGATTTTCTTTAATTTTATTAATTGCTTATGTTTTTGTGGGAGACAGAAAAATTTTCATCGGTGTTAGTGCATCCAGCATAATGTACAAATTTATCTGAGACTGATTTTCATTTATAATCCTTGGGCAGGTCTGGACACTAGACACAAATGATAATATAACCATGTACAGTAACATTTGCACATGAACACAATCTGTGCTTTTTTCATTTCATCAGTCTTATTGTTCATATTCACAGGCAAATAGGTACATTGTTTTGTATTGATATTTTTCTGCTCACACGTGGAGAAAGACGTGTCTGTAAACTTACATCCCGTCCACGCGCTTCTCAGTCTGCACTTGTTAGTGTCATGCCGCCCTCCACCAAATACATAAATAGAGTTTGTGTCTGAGCGTTGTCTGACCCCCACACGATGCATCTCTGAGAACGCTCCGCATCTGATGAATGCCTTGTTTGCATGTCTGAAAAAAGAGAAAAATAGAGAAGATTGAGGAGAAATATTCTGCTGCCATGGTTTTTTAAATTTATATATTTGTGTATATGCACTCTCAGAAATATTAAGCACTCATTTTTCCTCCAAAACTGGCCAAGCTGCTGGATTCTGGATGCTGGAGAAAGAGACTGAGCCTCAGCCTACCGGAGGAGAAATTAAAAACATGTTTTTTTTTGTTGGTATTTTGGCCTCGTAAAATATGAAAGGCTAAATGGGATATTTAGTAAGTAAGAATTTTTTAATCCCTTGAAATGCCACAGAAATGCAGATTGAACTGACTGGCTAACGGTGCTTTTTAAAATTTATTTATTTATCTCTATCATTTTCTTCGCGGTCTGTCTGACAGGCGGTGGTGGATCGGTGGTGGCTTTCTCTGACAGCCATAGAAGAGCGAACGCTCAGCTTGCGTCAGACACATTTATCAGCAACCCTGCTGGCTCTCCTCGACTGTGCAGCTCATCAACATGACATGCACTATACGCACGTCACTCCGGAACATTCCTTACCATCGCTATCAATATCGGACTTGTCAGGGCTGTGCCACCACCAACCGGTAGCCCCATTACGGTCTCCGATCTGTTTTGGCTGTCAGGACCCTTTTCGCGAGGCACACCTTAACAAGTCGCACTTGCGCCAAGATGATATACAATGCTTTTACTCTGGGCCACAAACCTCAACCTGTCCGTCACTTTCAGCATTTGAAATGTGACAGCCAGCATCTCCCTCACCATCGCCATGGGAGACAGCACTCCTCCAGACTGGTACACAACCGCAACTGTCCTTGTACAAATGATACAGATGAAACAGTCCTTTTTCCTCACATCCATGTTCCATTCATCTATGTTTGCTGGAGCCTGTCCCATCATGCATTGGGTGAAAGGCAGGAATACACCAATCCATAGCACCCACACACATTCACATATTGATTCACACTGTGCAGGCTATTTAGACTCTCCAAGTAACCAAGCCTGCATGTCTTTGGACTGTGGGAGGAAACTGGAGTATCTGAATGTAACCCACTAGGAGAACATGCAAACTCCACACAGAAAGACCCTCAGCCATGATTCAAACTTGGTACCTTGTTGCTATGAGATGACCATGCTGTCCATGTCCATTTTATATTGGTTATAGTTTTGTATTGCATACTAATCATTACATGTGTTACACAATCTTCCAGCTTGTAACATATATTGATGTTTAAGGCAACTGTTAGCATTTACTAGGTGCACATCTTCCCTTCTCACTTGACTATTTTTTGTATAATTAAAAATTCAGGAAAGAAAAGAGAAGGCTGAGCCCTGAGATAACATTTAACTATGTGGTAACTGAATTTTCTAACACAGAGAGCAAAATAAAATAAAAATGGGAAAAGTATTGGAAAAGTATTATGTAGCATTTAACACAAACCAAAGTTAGTCAAAGATCTGCAGCGGTATAACTATCAATGGTTTAGAACAGTTTCAGAAAAAGTATTGCTGCTACATTCAAGAAGACTGAAAATCTGTAGGCTTCTGGGCACCTCTCTGATCTGTATACATTCCACCTGTTTTACATTGAAAGCTATGGCCTCAGGAAATTGAGTTTCTGAAATTCATAGCTAGCAATAAAAATACACATCAAACAAAAGCTTTTAGGTCACTGTGTTAAAATGAGTGTTCGTGTGAATTTATTCCTTGTTGAAATATTCACACTGAGAACACCGCAGATTTATGTAATTCTCCATGGTTATATATTACTTATTGTAGCTATATAGTCTGAAATATGATGTTATTGAATTTGCCTTAAATCTGAGTATCAATATTGTAATAACTTTAAAGTGCACCACACTCACCTTCACCTGCCAGATATTTTTTCAGGAAAGTGATGACATGGGCAATGCACTTTACATCCCAGTCAGCATAACGCTGCTGGATGGACGGACGTTTGTTCTTGAACCAATGCTCAAACTACGCTCTGGCTCTGGGGGGTGAGGGGGGCTACAGTATGTGATCATTATTTGAGGGGAGAGTATGGAGATTGCAGTCTCTTTCGCTGTTTCGCCACCCTCCAAGCCAACCAGGCTTTCTGAAGGTGCGAGGCATTGGGAGAGCTTTCCTTAAGTGCTTTCTGAACCCACGCGGTACATTGCTGCTCACAACACTATAGCCATCACCGTCTGTCTGTCTGTCTATCTGTCTGTTTGTCTGTCTGTCTATCCGTCTCTCTATCACTCTCCTCTCATGCACACACACACACACACACACACAGTCACCAATACTGTGTGCACACTTTATTTATTTATAGCAATTTGACAGCTGATTTTGCTGTTCTTTTGGATGCATTGGAAATTCTCCATCGAGCTGCTACGGAAAACCTTCAGATGTTTATTCTTTGCCATTCTGCTTTTATAGCAATTAATGCAGCAGGATGCATTCTCACCTCTTCCCAGATCAGGAAACATCATGTTTGCAGAAAACACCTGCCTTTTCATTGTGTGGAGAGTGTTTCCTCTCGCGGGCCCTCAGTGACCCGAACGAGAGGGTAAGCTGATGGAGGCGCTAAGGGGAGCACAGTGATGGTGGATTAGAGACCCTTGTGTGTCTCTCTTTGGTGTGAGATCCAGCAGATGTGCGATGAAGAAAAGGGATATCCTCTTCATATCATACTGAATACGAAGAAAGCACACACCCACACACACGCTCACATGCATATAGGCATAGGCGTACTTCTGCACAGCTGCTTAGGTACACACACACACATACACACACACAGGCACACACACACACACACACACACACCACACCACACCAATGACAAATAGACAGACATATTTTGCTTTCTGTGATTTATACAAATGGAGATGCTAATGCTTTGCATTGCTGTGATGAATAACACCAGGAGAAGCAGGGTAAACTAGAAAAATAAATAAGAACATATTTGCCTTCCGCAGACCGATTGGTGAGTTTAGGAATGAATGGAGGAGTGCAAGTCCTAAAAGACATTTCTGTGGATGACGTCATTTCAGCTGTATTCCAAGTTCTAGCATTTTTGTGTGTGCTTGCATGCACTCTGCAGTGTTTATTATAACCCTGTGCTAATTGACTTTCCTGACATTCCTTTCAGAAAAAAAGTAGCTGATGTAATTTAGTCACCCCCCTCTGCTTTGCATGCAATATCAGCAGTGAGCGCAGCGAGAATCTAGGAAAACGTCTGTGGCTGCCTGAGCGTGAGGCCACCTGCGTTACTGCCAAGATTTACGTTTTAGCGCAAATGGAATCTCCAAGACGAAAATGGATGATCTTTGTTTTATTTTCTCCTGCTTTTCAGCATACGACATCATGGCTGGGCTTCAACAACTCCCCCCATCCCCCCTCCAGTTCACCCCCCCTCCCCACCCTCCCCCTCCGTTCCCCCCACCCTTCCCTCCCAACTCTTCTCCCCCACCCCTGTTCCCCCCGTTCCCGTACTCCCACCCCGTTCTCCCCCCCCCGTTCTCCCACCCCCCCACTCCCTCCCCCTCCCGTTCTCCCCCACCCCTGTTCCCCCCGCTCCCGTTCTCCCCCACCCCTGTTTCCCCCCTCCCATTCCCCCCACCCCTGTTCCCCCTGCCCCGTTCTCCTCACGCCTGTTCTTCCATCTCACCTGTCCGCCGCTCATTCGGTTCTCCGATTCTTCGATCTACCGTTTCTGGCTGCAGATTATTAAAGCCGGGTTCTCCCTGCGTCTTCCATTACCGCTGCTGCAAGCAGCGCTGAACAATGCACCGCCGACCCGCTCCCGCTTCTCATCCCCCGCTGTCAGCACTTTTGTTTTACACGGCCGGGGCATCCGTCAGGAACCCACCGCCACATTTGGGCTCTTATCCCCTCCCACCCCCCGCCCCCCCCCCCCCCCGCCCGCCCCAGGTCCTGCCAGGAGGCCTGTGCTGTTACTAATTCATTTTTCATCCACAGGCACTTCTGAGGAACCCAGTGACTCTTAAAAGAGTCATGCGTGCCACTTTGGTATTAACATTTTGAATTATTCACTTTATGGACACAAACGTTATAAAAAATGACTGACCAGCCCAACTCTGCATGTGTGCAATATATAAATGTGTATATGACTCAAACAGGGTTTATAATATGAGTCCAGTAAAGACAATATCTAATGTCTGTGAAAATGCCAGAATATGGGGTGGTCTGCTGTGATCTGAACTACCAGTTTCTATTACTGCGCATATAGTGTCAGTATTATTTGTGTGTAATTTGTGGGAGAGATGGGAGGTGATATATTATTCTAAAAGCTCAAGCCAATGTCCAAATCGAGATTCTAGTGAGAATATGCTGGCACCGATGAGCTTGACTAATAGAAAAAATGAAACCCACATAATCTTTTTAGGATGAAAACCTCTTTTCATAATTGGCTATTTCCACAAATGCAACTGATTCTTGTTTTTCTGTCAGTGGCAGTCTGAGTAAGCGATTGGCCTAGCTCTGATGCTGCTTTTCAGACCACTTCACACCACTTCTGGGTATATGTTGCCTAACAACAAAATTTGTTTTGCATTTTTCAAAAGTTACTGGTTGAAAATTACTATAATTTTAATTGAAACCTAATAGTTATCTGTGGCTTGTTTTGATAGCTGTAAAAATGTCCAGACATCACATTGTCTCCTTTTCTAGTACATCCTAGTGCAAAATCATCAGGCAGAATATTAACAGGCCAAAATACCTACTTTATGTCATATATTAGATGTTTACAATACAATACTTTATTGTCCCCTCAGGGGTAATTTGTTTTCACAGTTTTTTTGCCTTGCAGCCTCACATAAATACATAGATACATACAGTACAGTATATACATATAACACACATATAATAAATAAATAGATACATACAGTAATACATGCCTAGATACATACATATAAAAACCTGACCTTCAGCGAGACAGTTTGTTCAGCACCTCATTAGCAGAGGGGACGAAGCTCTTTTTAAAATGGGCCAGTTTCCAGGTCAGAGACCTGTACCTGCGGCCAGATGGAAGGAGTGAGAAGAGTGGGTTGAGGGGGTGTGTGGGGGTGAGTGCTCTGTGTGTAAGGGATCTGTTGTTGAGCTCTGAGAGGTTTTGGGTGGGAAGTCCAATGATTTTTGAGGCATTATGTGTGATGCGGGTGAGTTTGTTCCTGTTTGTGGCAGTTAGCATGGTGAAGAAACAGGGTGAGCAGTAGAGTAAGATGGGCTGGATGATGCTTTTGTACAGCAGTGACAGAAGGTGAGGTGCAACAGAAAGTGCTCTTAGTTTCCGTATGGCTGAAAGTCTTTGCTGGCTGCGTTTATGGATGTCAGTGGTGTGTTGATCAAAACTAAGTCTATTGTCCAGAGTGAGTCCGAGATATTTGAAGAAGTTAACCAGTTCAACAGTTTCATTATTGATGCATGTGGGGTTGTGGACTATATGGTGTGCACTGGGGTTTGTGATGACCATTTCTTTTGTCTTCGAGGTAGACAAGGGTGCAAAACTGCGTCATCGCAGCAGAGCATGCGCCGTGGCCAGACTGCATCATACTCAATCATTTAAGTAAAATGATTAGTTGCCACTGCATCAGATAAAAAATTGCCTTAGAGAACATTATTTATTCAAAGTAATTGTAAACATGCTAGCGTATTAACAAAACTTCTTTTTTTTTTTTTTTTAGCTCAAACTTCAATAATGCCCTTTTCCATCCTAATAAGCCAGATTCCAAGGCAGTTTCCTTACATTTGTCCAGGTTTTCTCAATATAGCTATCCTTGATTGCAAAACAAACAGAGGAGGGGACTATTGGACCGATTCTGAATAACACTGAAAAGGTAATTATTAGCAAATATTATGTGCTGTCCATGACAAGGGTATGTCTTGCACGATTAGTGTGAGGTCCTGCAGGTTTGGCTGTGCACAGTTTACAAGTAAAACTATATGTTTCTCTTATAAACCTGGTGTAGACATTTCAGTTCTGCAGTGATGCTGTACTTTTGTCCATGAGCCAGAGTACCCCATGTGTGCAATCCACCATAGTAACTGGCTTTGCAAAGAACAAGGCTTGCTAACTAATCCATGCATGCTTTATTGAGGCCTGGCTCCAGCAACGCCATGTGTTTGATGTGACTGTTGCTAGGTTAGAGCTATCATGCTGCCTGTGTCCTAGAATAGCCTTTTGTACAAATGTAAGAAGTCTCCAACTAGTAGGGATACGTGAACAGCGACATTAGAAAATGAGGTCAAATCCTGAAGGGGGTCCTTTAGTGTAATATTGGGAAAAATCACTGATATGCTGAAAGAACGTTTCACTGTCTGTGGAAATAATGTGTGCCTGGGCCTATGGCTTTTTTATATTGAAGTTTTTTTGCGTGCATGTGTGCATTCATGTGTGTGTTTGCGTTCGTGTGTGTGTGCATGTGTGCATACGTGTGTGTGAACTGCGTGTGTGTGTGCATGTGTGCATATGTGTGTGTGAACTGCGGTGTGTGTGAACTGTGTGTGTGTGTGCCTGTGTGTGTGCGAGTGTGCATGAGTGTGTGCGTATGTGAGTGTAAGTGTGCATGCGTGTGTGCGAGTGTACATGCGTGTGTGCGTATGTGATTGTAAGTGTGTATGAGTGTGTGCGTATGTGAGTGCCTGTGTGTGTAAGTGTGCATGCGTGCGTGCGTATGTGTGTGCCTGTGTGTGTAAGTGTGCATGTGTGCATGCGGTGCATGTGTGTATATGTGTGTGAGGGGATGCTAGTTGCAGATGTGAAGCGGTCTTTGTCAGCAGAAGGCTCAGGGGCTGTGCACACTGGTATGATCTGCATGCAGCGCATAATGGTGGTTCCTAAATATTCAAGCTGTTTACTGTAATTAGTCCACATTCCTTCAACGTAATTATCCTGCACTTGCAAAACAAACAGCTGAGAGGAAATTGAGTTGCTCAGGATGGTGGATCATTTAAAAAAATTATCATATAAATTGGGTGCATTTTGAAAAAAAATTGGCCCTTTCCTCTCTCTCAGGAAGACATCTAAAGCTCTTGGCAGGAAACAAAGAACATGTTAGGCAAAGGGCGTGTTTTCTTTTTTCAATTCTGAACTTGTCACTTCTCAAAGGCACCCTTGAGTGGCTCTCCGCAAGAAATACTTTACCTTCGTTAACATCACTTAGGCATGCTAAATAATGGAGACGGTATGACTGAAGTGCAGACCTCCTGACGTTTTTGATGTGGCCGTATTCAGGCAGAGAAACCTTTCAGTGCTGCCTTAGGGCAGACTGCGGAACACCTGACGAACCCGGGGAAGCCGCTACGCAGCGAAGAACCAGAAAAATCAATTATGGAGACAGCCCGTAACCAGAGAAGCCACAACACAGACAGCTTTGGCTTGGTACATTTTTCTTGGATACTGGCCCACTTTTGCTCTCTGTCTATATTTCATACTTCTGTGAGGGCTGGAGGGTTGTCTAGCTGAGAAGGGTGGAAAACACTGGCTACACCGCATAGCTACCATACTCTTATGAACCACATGCAGCATGGTATTTCTGTGAAAAATGTCAATTCTTTCCTCACTTCTCACTTAGAAAACTGTAAATAACATCAGCATAATATTTGCACATTTAACTTGCCATGCATTTAGTCAAGTGTTTGTAAATAATTTTCCAGAAAACCTAACATGCATTACTTACAGTGTGGTTTATTCAGCTCAATATGTGCACACACAGATATTAGCACCAATCTGAGAGAGAGCGAGACGGAGAGGGAGAGATTGAGAATGAGTGCACACATGCTTACACATACAAACCACAGATATTAGCATCATTCTGAGAGAGAGAGAGAGAGAGAGAGAATATGAGTGACCCTGTCATGCACACATGCTTACACATACAAACACACAACATACACACATACAAGCCTACATGTAGACACACACGCACGTACACACACGCGCGCACACACACACACACACACACACACACACACAAGCACACACACATAACACAGACAGACAGACACAGTCGAACACACCTAACATCACTGACTGTCATTTTTGTTTGTTTATGTAACCTCTGCTTTGGCAACACACATGCCTATATTTGTCATGCTGAAAGAGAGAGAGAGCATAAGAGAGGGAGAGAGAGAGAGAGAGACAGGCAGAGAGAAGGGTTGGGGGGACAGGCAAGGATACAACTGAGAAAATAAGACAGTTCAAGGAATGTTTGATCCACCCTTAGTTTTTTCAGAAAATAGGGTAGAAAAAGAGGGGAAAAGGGGGGAGAGAGGGAGAAGGAGCAACAGAGGGAAAGACAGAGATATACAGAGATACTATGCCATGTAAATGGCTGCCAGGTCTTTGTTGGTATGAACTAATTGAGCAAGCAGACAGGAAGAGAGTAACTGCAAAATGAAAGCAATACTTTCTTGCACAATTCCCTGTTTGAATGTCAAACTTTATCTGTGACAGTTAGTGCTTTTAATTTGAGCCCCCCCCCCCCCCACCCCCCCATGCATTTAATCAGCTCTCTGAGGTTGTTTAGAAAGTTTGTAATATAGTAATGTACCATTACTTTTGATCCCTGCATGTTTTTGTTGGAAAAAAAAATGTTGAACAGTCTTGTGAATCAAAAAAAAAGTTTTGTGAAATATGCATAATGTAAATGCTAAATAATTTCTTGGTTCTATAACCCTATGAAATCCCATAAAACATCCTTTTGGTGATAAAGTGCCTGTTTTTGCATTATTGCATGCTTTTATGCCTCAAGAAGAAAATGTTATAAATTGTTATAAGTTGTCACAAGTAGTATGCAATGTTTAGGATACAGAATTTTAGAACTTAATTTAAGGATGTTTGAGAAGAGTACTGCCATGCTGCTTATGACTAAAGATATATTTAATATTCTAAACTACTTCTTTAATACTTTCATGTCCTCTTGCATACATATATTGTATTTTCATTTTTCTTCTCTGTTCATATTAATATATTAAATCCATTAATAAAATATTATTCTCTAATTTATCATTTCAATATTCAATTTAATTCCATTAACATTTCAAATCTATTCAATACACAACTTCGGTATTCTACAATTCTATCTTAATCTAATCAAAATTAATTTTTAAGTATTATTTTCAATATTTAATGCATTTTTTATTCAATAGTTTTTGTAAGTATGCTACATATAAACCCTCAATCTGTGAATTTTACTAATTGTGTAATGTAGCTGAATTCATACCACAGTGCTATTCACAAATGGGTGCCTTTCCAAGTAATTTAGTCATGATTTACTTTATGAGAAAAGAAAAAACTGTTTCATGGCCGTAAAAGAAAATGTTTCCTGGTCCTTTAAACCTTAAATGGACGTCTATCCTGACATGCCACACATATGTCAGACCTACGACAGGGGCGGTACATTAACTGAGGTAGGAAATGAGGTCAATGAAGCAGGCTTTATATTATCTCTCTAAACCCTGTTCTACCGCACATGCCAAAAATGATGTTTTAAAGTCAATTTCGTTCAGAAATAAAAGACTTTATATTGCCAGTTCAGTAAAGATGAAACTGCACTGACCAGGTGTTGGTGGTTGCCATTGTAGACTGGTTACAAGACAAAAATGTACTCTGTTTTAACTGTTCTGTCACTTAGCAGAGCGAAAACGTTTGCTCTAACCTCATGTTATCTTTTTTATTCTTAGAAATAATTAGCATTCATTCATTGTCAGTGACTTCTAAATGCATGACATTGCACAAGAATAAAAATATACCTTGACAAATTTTGATGCATTCTGTAATTTCTAAAAGGGTCACATTTCTGATATTAAATGTTAAGACATTACAGAAACAAAACCATTACCTAAAATGATCATCAAACCTGTATTCAATCAAAATCTGTCCTTAACTTTGACCTACCAGTAAACGCAAACGTTATGTGTTTGTGAATTAAAAGAATAATGTTTGCATTTACTTGCAAGTCTTTTTAAGAAAAAAAAAATGCTGGCTTTTAATTGTAAATAAACGCTAAAGACTAATGTTGATTGTATTCCAGCCACAATATAAGTATTAAATGCTTACTGTTTTTAAGTTTAAGGCTGATAATGCTCAATTGGTTCAGCACACTCCAAAGCAT